>NC_031787.1:5821048-5874076 GCF_001522545.3 Parus major | reverse complement strand
GGGGCAGAGCGGCGGTGCCGATGCCGCGGGGCAGGGCGGCCGCCGCGGTGGGGAGCGATGATCCCCTACTTCTCCGACAACGCTGTCATCTCCCAGGGCGCCATCGCCCAGCTGTGAGTACCGGTACACACCGCCGAGACTCCCCTTCCCGCTGCCGCTCCGCCTGCCCCGGCTCCCGGCGGCTTCCCCTGCCCGAGCGTGCGCTGCGCTCACTCCGCTCTCCCCTCTCCTCTCTCTCCTCGCCCGCCCCGTTCCCCGTAGTTTGCTCCGCCGCCGGTTGCCTCCGGGCAGACTTTCCCCTGCCTGGCACCGCAGTGTGGAAGTGCTGATAAGCCCGGCGGCTGCTGCTTCTCACCGCTCACTTCCCTGATTATTCTTTTTTTCACTGCAAGTACTCCGAGTCCCATCCGAGCGCTTCTCTCAGTGTTACACGGGAGCTGCCCGGGCAGCTCAGGGCTGCGCTTCCTCCCGCCGGAGCCGCCGGTTCCCCGTGCGGGGCCCCCGCGGACCCCCAGCAGGCTGGGCGCTGACAGCGGGGTACAGATCCCCGGCCCACGTACTTCGGCCGTCTTTTGGGCTTAAAGCAGAGATTATCCCCTTTATCTGATCTCTTGGTTTATCGCAAAGCGGCAGGGACGGAGTGCGGGGATGGGGTGTCGGGGGCACAGGAGCAGGAATGAGACATTACGCTGAGCACCTGCGGGTCACAAGGCGGAGAACGCGAGCCAGTTGTTAGCTACTGTCAGTCTTGGGCAGCTCTAAAGTGCAGAGTGTCTGTGTCCCAAACTAAGCCGCATGGAAAATCAGTCTCTCCAGCTGCACACACACACACCCCTCCCCCTTTGATATGCACATACGAATAATCATTTAATTTATAAACAATTAACAGGCACTGCCTGATTCGTGGCGTTTGGCTGGGGGGATTAAGGAGGGAAGTGGCAGCTATGGGGTGGTAGATAAGATATGGTGTTCAGAGAGATAGTCGCTGTGGTCTAGCCATGCTTGATACTTCTTTAAAGAAGCCAACAGACTGATTTATCTCTTAGAAACATCATGAAAGGCTTCCAGATAGCGGGATAAAGTGCTGGGTCCCACCTGGAGCTATCGCAAGAAGCTCCTGCTAGAACTGCAGCTGCCTTGCGCTTACAAAGTCTTTAGTAGATGTCTCTGCTTACGCTTCATATGGAAATGAGTCCCTGGACTCTGTGCCTCTGTGACTTCTTTTGTGAGCGCTAGCAATCACTGCTGTAGTTGGTAATCAGTTCAGTTAAGTCTCTCTGAGCCTTTCATACTCAACCCAAAATGTTTGTAATTAGTATTAGTAGTTTTTTCTGCTTGCAGTGTTGCCTGTAAACATCAGGGCTTTCCCTGCGGTTGCTGATAATGTAGGTTTAACACAGATGTACCTAAACTGTTCTTCCAAAGCAATGATGCAAACTGAATATGCCCTGGGCTTTGGGAAGTTACAGTAATTCTGAAATTGTGGTGAAAACCCCAACATGCTGTGGGCTGAAACATTTCCTTGGAGCTCCAGATGATTTACCGAGCTAGAGTAGGTAGCCAGGTAACAATTTAAGCGCTTTTAAGATGTTTGTTTTATCCCCTGCTCAAACACTTAACCCACAGTTGGAGACTGTACAGAAAGGAATCATAAGAAAGGGGAAAGGCTGCTCGTGTCTGCTCCCTCTTGTCACATGTCACACGGATCCCTGCAGCGAAGTGCCTCGTGGTGGTTTAAATGGCCACTCGGTTGGAAGGACCACCCTTTCCTTTTCTGGGGAGAGAGATAACAGAGTTATCAGAGTGGAGCTTACACTGTCCTTTGCCTCCTGTGAGGGAAGATTAATCGGCATGAGAATGACAGAGCTTTTGGCCCACGCAGAAGTGTTCTCACAGGGCTGAGTGCTGGATTAATATTTTGTGAGTGTTCTTGTGGACATGATTTTCTGAACCTGAGAGAGTTTCAGCCTATCAGTGGCTGATCTGTTTCCCAAGGGAAAGTCTTTCGGGGAAACTTTTCTCTCTCAAGGAGTGTTGTGTAAATAAGATTTTAGTTCTCAAAACAATGACACAGATGTTCTGAGAGTTTTTTTCCCTTGTCCCACCAGTGGGATGAGAGAGGTGTTGTTCCTTGTACCAATCAGGTTATCCTGTATCAGAACACCTTATAAAAGGGTTGAAAATCCCAAAATAAGGGCTGTTGTCTCCTGAGAAAATAAAACCTAGACTGCTGTGATATGAGCCCTTGCTTCCTACTTCGTGTCCTCTAGCGACATGTTCTCAATCAGGATGGTGCTGCAGCTCTCAGGCTGGCCTAGTAAAGGCCAGTATTTAAAGTTTGTCCTCCTAATTACAAGTTCACAAAGGCTGATTAATAATTGGATGTCCTTATTTCATCATGGGCAAGACCTAAAAATCCAGATTTAGTTGTTTGCTATGCTAAAAATGTGTTCTCTGTGGAGTGGGAAGGGCAGTGGTGACCCAAGCATTATCAGAAACTTCTGTTTCAGTGTATTCTTTAGTAGATGTATTTGGCTGATCAGCTCTGACTTTCAGAGATCAGCAGAAATTACTCTTGTGTTGACACTTTTAGTCAGTAATGTAGTCAGCTGGTCTGGGTCTAATTCATTTCAGGTTCACAAGGATTCAGATAATGTCCGGGAGACTTGTGTTTATCAAAATGCTCAGAATTTATAGTTGTAAATTGTTCCAGAAAGTCTTGCTACTCTCACTGAACCTAGGGAGCATTCTGCTGATTTACTAGTTTATTTGTGTGTAGGATTCAAAATTTACTTTGGTTTACTAAAACTCTAAGGCAGCTGATAGAAAAGATAGAAAGGAAAAAGCAGAGCTTCAGATAATCTGCAAATATCAAAGGATTTTTAACGAGAAACCTGGAGGAATTACCATGGATCAGTTCTTCCTGCCTGCAGTTGCTTCCTTTGCCTCTGGCCAAGTTTTAATTATTCAATTCATTGCTCGTGTCCCTGAAGTGGCTTTTACAAGTTTCTCTGATAATACCAGATTCCTGTGTCACCCAGTTTTCCTCTTTATCTCAGTGACAAAGCAGGGTGACCCAGCCATCCGGGCACTTGCTTGGGGTTTGAGAAAGCCCAGCTCTTGCTTTCACTGTGCCACATCCTTCCTATGTGAGTCTCAGCAGGGCCAGAAGGTGCAGAGAGATACTCAGCCTTTGTTTAGAACCTGAGGACTGACTACTGTTGAGAATTGACCTTTTGGTGCCCACATCTCTCTGGCATTTTGAAGCATTTTTTGTTGTGTTTAAATACTTCAGTCTCTGCCTTGGTTTCCTTTCAGCCAGGCAGCAGTGGGAGCCCTCCCTGGGCATAGTTGAGCACATGTTGAAGCACCCCTGGCCCTGTTTACTCCTTCAACCTCCAACACTCGGCAGCCAGATGGATCTAAAAGCGCAGATACACTCTCTGTTTTCCATGGTTCTCGTGTTTGCCTTATACCAGCCTATTTACTAAGATGTCAATTCATAGTTTTCACATGTATTTTAAGCTTTGAGGGGAAAAAAAGGAGCAGGAGTAGTCTTCACAGCATTGTGAGTTTGTGGTGGAGCTCTTAGGGGGAAAAAAATAAATCCAAGAAGTTAAACTGAATTATTTTCAGTGATAGGTAGGCACAAAATGTCCTTTCAGACCTGGCTTAGCAGCCTGTTGCTCTTTCTCTTAATCAGTTTTCTTCTAAGTGACAGCCCTTGTGTGCAAAGTGTGAAGAAACAGCACTTCACAGTGTAAGAGGAAGTTCTGAGGTTGTGGAGGTAATTACAAACTGTACAGTAAATGACAACACGGGGTAATTCAGGCTGATTGTGTTGCCACTTCCATGCAGTAACCTGTCTTTGTGCCCAGCCTGCTTGGCCCTTTGTCCTCCCCCTCCCCTGTCATCTTCCTCTATCATGTGGCCGTGGCCTTTATGGTGGGAAATTTCATTACCACCTGATCTTGAATTGTGCCAAGTGCCAAGTCAGGAACTTGGATAGGTGTGTGGCTGCTATTGCCATTCTTTGGAGGGCTGCTTATTTATTTATTTCTTGTATGGGAAGCCTTACAACCTTTTTATCTCCTTACAACGTTATTGCTGCCAGAACCCTTGACCATTCAGCAATTAGACTGCAATCCTCTGAGCAGCATGTTATTGGAAATCTTTAATTGCTTCTGTGCCATTGTAAACTACTGTAGCTTTGTGAGTATTTTACCATTGTGCTGAGAGTCAATGATACTTAAGAGCTGAGGAGGAGATGCTTGGAAGATCAGCAGAGTCATTCCAGTTACCTCTTTCAACTCTAACTAAAGTTGCCTTATGAGCTGAGGGTTGCTCTGGTTGGAAGTGCTTGAAATACAGAAAGCAGTTGATCAGCCCTTCGTGTCTTGTAGAGCCTGGTAGGATCAGACTGCAGCAGTTGTTTTCTCCATTCAAGTGTGCATTGTGTGCTCTGGGTTTGTCTGGCTGCAGAAGACAGTCTTACTCCATCAGGGATGTGATGGGAATGTGCAGGCAGGGGAACCTGACCCTTTACCCTTCCTGCCCACCCCTCCACACAGCTGAGCTCACCCTGCACAGTGGATGGGCTTCCTGTCAACAGAGCAGAGGCGTTGGGGATTTCTCATCTTCTGTATTTCTTTGCTGCTTGTGATAAAACAAATATGATGTTTAAGAGGCCTCTTACTACCCATTGATTACTAAAAACTGTTCAAATAGGATGTGGTATTTGGGTAAAAGTAGTATGGTCTGTGCAGAGTTGATCATTAACTAAGCCAGGGCTGTATTGTTCATAACTACTTTTCCTGTTTGGCTTTTCCTTTTATTCTCCTGGAAGCTGTGGGTATTTGTCTCACCGATCCTTCCTGGTAAGGGCTGGGAGACAGAGATGGTTATCAGACATCAAATCAAAACCCGAGCCACAAACCAGTATTTCAAGGACAAACCCCCCCACGCTACTTTTTGAGCTACTTGCTTTTTGAGCAATATGTTTTAGTTAGGAAGCCCACGCTGCTGGGCTGCCAAATTAATGTTTTAAAAGCATTTAAATGGTAGAGTTGACTCTGAGATGGCGTTGTCTTGAAACATCTGCTGATGTTTCTGTCTCTGGAAATACTTGGGATTTTTCTAAAGACCACAAAGCAGAAGGACCCCGGTGGAGATGACCAGCAGAAAAAGACCTTTGGGGGCCAGTTAATAGCTGGCTGGGATTTTTTTTTGCAGGACTCTATGTCCTTGGACCTTTATCACAGAGCCCCTGGTTAAAATATTGCTTCATTGTTTTTAAAACAACTTCAAGCTAACTTTCTTGACAGTTGCTTCTGGCCAGTGTTTGTAGGCTCAGAGTAAGTTTAAAATTCTGCTCCCATTCTGCAGTAGGCTCTGAAGAGCTGCTGTCTCCCCTGCATTGGTCCGACAAACAGCATTTAAGTTATCAGCCCAAATGGGCTTAAAACAAGTCCAGCAAATATTTTTCTCCAGTGTAATGGATGTAATGTGTACAGAGCAAATCTGCAACTTGAGTTTCCAGCCATGGTTTCATAGCAGCTGGTTGAAGACTCAAATTTTCACAAACACGTGGAGCAAAACTCATGCCTGTTGTAAACACTTGTACCTTTGCTGAAGTATTCCAAAGCCACCCCTTTGTTTTCCATGTGCAACTTGGTCAGAGCTTGAATCCAGCGGCTTGGGAAGGAACTGCACACTAACAAGAGCTGTTCTGCAGCCACCTATTGCTGGGTTGTGTGGGATTAACCAACTGTTTTGTGACAGACAGCAGCTTTCTGGTTCAAGTACATCAGCCTGTGGATGAGATAGGGTGGGGAGAAGAAAAGCCTGTAAAGGTAAACTTTAAAGACAAGTCCCAGAGTCGCTGAAGCCTGGGAGTGACATAGGAATCCAACCTAGAAGATCTTGATGTAGCATTGGCTTTTCTTGGCTTTGGCAACTTTGGGCAGCTCAAGGTATATTGAGGCCACAGGCTTCTTGTTCAGTGAATATTCTTGTTTATCCATTACTTATCTGCCCCTCATCAACATTGTGTTCAGCTCTCTGGTTTACTTGCAGTAAGCCATTTAAGCAGAATGATTTTCCTCAAAACACCTTTGTTACAAATAGGCTAAATCCAGACTGCTGAACCAGCAATTATTTAGTCCTTTCTTTTAAACAAATGATCTTTGTCACTTACTAGCAAAGTCCTTCATTTATTCACACACTTCTCACAATGGCTTAGTGAGCTCCATGATGTCCCAGTGGCCAGGTCTGGCTCCTGCCCAGGATCTCCTCGGGAACGCTGCAGGTCGGGGTCTGGGTTGCACTGATAAACTTCCAGCTTTGCCCTGGAAGATCACAGATCTGTGACATCTGATTGTTGCAGTGTGGCTTTAGGGGAGGCACCAAGGTGGATCAGAGTAAGTTCATGCCAAGGTCCAAAGCAGTCTGGAGGTGCCCAGGGTAGACTGGGACCCCTGTTGAGTTGAGCTTGGAATTGTCTGTACTGTGGTGTTACTGTGTATAATGTGCTGGATTTCCTCACTCTCTGTGATTTGTTTGCCAGCATGAAGAGAATAAATTTGCTTCCCTTGGCCTCTTGTTGCTCTGCAGCCTCTTTTCATACAGTGTCCCATCTTTGGACATCTTTGGATGCTTTGGGGTGGGCTGTTACCTGTGTCTTGGCTCAGGCACCTGTAGCTGACAGACAGGTACAGGCAGCCCTGTTCTGGGTGTACTGCTGATGTTTTGTGACACTCCAAGTGGCAGGTGGGGCTGGAGTTGGGTCATTTTGACTAGCAAATGATAAATTTACCTTGGTCAGGTTATAATGTATGGGAGAATCCCTTTTGCACAAAGGTGTAAAAAGCTATCATTAGTCTTACCTTTGTCCTTCTGTTAGTTTCCTGCTTGCTTTCTGCAACTCAGTGCAGAATTAAAATGAACCCAAATTGTGGGAGGAGTTTCACTGGGGTTTTTTTGTTTGTTTAGTTTGTTTGGGGTTTTTAAAGGCTCATTGCATGGTGGCGTGTGAAGAGCTTGTCACTGGCCTTGTTGTTGTTATTGTTAGGGTTGGTTTGTTTTTTTTTCCCTTTATTTGCTTTGTAAAAGAGATGGAGAAATCAAAAAACAAATGCAAAGTGGAACAGCCACATTCCTCTGCAATGCAAAGACCAAAACCCAGTTAGTCTAAATAAAAACAAACAGTTTGTCAGCACCATTTCTAGCCCTCCTATTGGTTTGCAGTGATGAGAAAATTGCAAGAAAGCAATATCCGTGTGCCTTGATAGCAAGTGAATGTGGTGGGTGGTGGGGGTGACAAAAATATCCACCCTGGAGGTGGGTGATGCTGTGTCCAGTATGTGTGAACAGGACTGGGGTGGGGGGTGTCTGAACCAGCCCAGGAGCTGCATTTTTGGAAAGTGGGGTCAGGAGATGGGCCAGGACATCACCCAGCTTCCCAGCACAGTCCCCAGCAAAACCTTGACACTGCTGTAATTTTCCTGCCTCTTTTGTCCTTAGTTCCTTCAAGTACATCATGAAATGTTCTATGAGAGGCTCTCTAGCTTGAAATTAAGCAAATATCTATTCTGGAGCCTTTTAAAAAGCTGTTTAAGAGCCTTTTCCCTAAAGTACACTGTGTTCTTGTAAGAGACTTCGCTGGGTCTGTGGTGTAGCAGTGTTTAGTATTCTGATGGTCTTTCTACTTTAATGTGTGGTTTTTAAAGGGGTTTCTATGCTTTTAGGAAATATGAAGACCTGAGTTACCCACAGAAAATTGGCTGCCAAACTGCTTAAAATGCTAATTCTGCTGAAATTTAGCACCTGACTTTTGCAGGGATAAACATCTGGAATCTCTACTCTTCTGAGTTCAAACTCCTGTAAAATAAAACTTTATTTAATGTGTTTTCAGTCTGAGTCTTAGTCAGCAAAACTTTGCAGGGCTTTTATGTTGAGTTAAAAACTCCTTTATATGCATTTTGAAGTAAAGCATTGACATCCCTCTGAAAGTCGTATGAAGGTGCTAAAAGAGTTGGTTAATTTGCAGCTGTGCTGAGAAATCACAAATGCAAAACTTCAGAATGAAGCACTTTACTGGTTTTCCTTTAATTTACTTTTTTTGTGAGCAGATACCATGAAGAGTGGATGGTTCACAGTACGTTTCCCTGCTTGTATTTAAAGTAGCTGCATAAAAACATTTCAATTCTTAGGAACATTTTGAAGTTTTCTTGTCTCCTATTCAGAAATCTCCCAGTTCCTTTTGCCTCTTAGAGTGCCCTTTATTTCAGCTTTTACTTAAGTTGGGAGATGCTGTGCTGGTGCTAAGACATCCCACAGTCTGTCAGCTTCTGTTTAAAGTGGTGTATGGTGAGTGATTAATGGAAATTATTTCAGGAATAAAGGACTCCTGGTAAGCTGATCCCTATTCAGAGCACCAAAAGAAAAAGCAGAGTCACAAGAGATGTTGTCTCCAGGAAGAACTTGTAACATCCGAGGGGGGAAGAGTTGGATTGGAAAGTGATGCTGAGCTTGCATTTTGAAATGGATCATAATTATATATTATGGTCTGATTTGGAGAGCTTTTCCTGATGGCTCTGGAGGCTGATTATCACTTAAACCAGCAGGATGTTGGAGTGGATTTTGTGGCTGCTCTCAGGGTAGGTGTGCTGTGCTGGGGGTGCATTTTCTGTGCTCCTGGGGACAAGCAGCCTTGTCTCTCTAGGCTGTTATCCCATTACTTCAGTGCTGGGTCACTGAACCCAAACTGAAGCTGTGTTTCTTCTTTGGTTTGCAGCTTTAAATTGAATCTGAAGTTTGTATTGACCTTGCTTTGTGCAAAGAACTTGCCCTGGATTGAAGGCACAGAATCTATTAAACTATTCCAACTATAAAATGTTTCTGATCCTTTGTCTTTGAGGATTCCTTACTTCTAGCTGATTAAAATTTCAAGTTATTAGTTGCAGCCACATTTAAGTTGGTATGCCCTTAATTGTAGCTTCCCTGTTACCTAAAATAAAGTCCCTGGCATGTTTGCAAGGGGGAGCAGATCAATGGCCTGATTAGGGGCTGTATCATCACAACAGGTAAAGCTCCCTGTGACTTTTAGTTTCAAATCAAAACCTATTGAAAGAAGCCTGACACATGGCAGGTTTCATCTCTGTGAAACAGCCCACAAACCATCTCACATCACTGGCTACTGCTGACTGTCCTTTTTGCTAATATAAAGGGACAGTCGTTCCTAAACTGATTTTACTGTTCCTGCTGGAAACTGTCATTCAGGGATCAAATACCATTGCATGGGGAGGATGCAGTAAGAATGAGAGAAAATTGAAAGTGCTGAGTGCTGCAGAAGTTAAAATACTGAACAAATAACTTCCTTCTATATTTTTATGAGTCAAATCCAACAGCCTCTTGATGATTTTTGATGCTTTTGGTAAACAAGCATCTGCTTCTTCTTAGCAAGAGGAAAAGGCTTATTATTCAGCATTGATTTCTTTGTGTAGAGACAGAGTGGTCCTTGTTTTGGTGCTCTATTTACAGGGGTCTGTTAATGTATTTACTGAGGGCAGCCAACAAGGCTGTGATCAGAGCCATTCAACTTCCCCAGCGTAATTCCTCCATCCCATGCCCTGGTTGGGGTGGTTGCAGAGCCAAGTCCTGGCACAGTCCTGCTTCTCAAGGCAGCAGGAGCTCTGCTCCCTGGCTGACCACAGCCGTACTCGCTGCTGGCCACATCCACTGAGACCAGAAAAAGAGAGAGCAGCATCCTCCTGGAGGAGTCACATACTGGGCCAGTGCCTGGGGCAGCTGGGGAGGGAGTGAAGGGCTCAGGGTGCCCTGCCTTGAGCGTGTGCTGGGGACTTGTCAGCTCCTGGGGAGATGGCCAGCACTGGCTGTGTTCAGGCAACTCAGTGATCTCCTTCCATCTGTAAAGTGCTGGACATACTTTGTCTAAATATAGGGGACCCTGGACTTGGCGGGTGGGGAAGGACAGTATGTTGACCTCAGTGTGTCTCCTGTGACTTGTGTTACAGTTGTATTTAAAGCAGACGGGTCCTTCTTGCAGGATGCTGCCAGTCAGGCCAAACATGGTCAGGTCTGTGACAGTAACATGCAGGGAGATTGGCATAAAAATCTGTTATAAAATATTCCGTCTTAAACGTGTTTAATCAGGGGAGATACCAGGTTGTTAATCAGCTGCCGGAGGGTCTGTCAGTTGTCATTTAAGGTTTAAAAAGAAATGTGCTGTGTATGAAGGCAATGCTTTCAAACTCTGGTGGCAGAGGAGATTACTGTGTGGTTTAAAGATAATCAATGTGGACTGTGTTAATTAGAAGAGAAAAAAGATAAGTATGTGTCAATCATAGGGGTGTTCTTCCTGAGGATTAACTAATCAAAAAGCTGCTGGTTATTTTTCTCTGTTCCTTGATGCGATAAATTCTCCTTAGGAAGTTTTCTCATTTTGATTAAAGTGTTTCTAAGAACATATTTATGAAAGCATTTTGTTGGTACCACAGCAGCTGGCTTACCTTGGGCAGGCTGAGCTGGTAGGAGCACAGCATGTGGTGGTAAAACACTGTGGAATGTTCTCCTGGGTATTGTTGTCCTGCTCTGTGAACCCAGTGGTATGCATTAAAAATGCCCACAGATGTTTAAACAGTATATGGCACGAAAGAATGCTATGTAGAGCTTTCATCTGGGAGTGTCTTGACTTGGAGACCTAGAAGCCTTTGGGGACTATCATGTAAAACAAATTCCTTTCATGGTCTTGCTTCCGGTGTGGGTCTCTTGCTTTAAAAAGTGCTGAGAATCAAATTTCTTCTGTAAACTCAAGTGCCCGGATTTCTTAATCAGCGTCCTAATTGTGTTAGCCACCCCCTTCCTTGTCAGTGAACTGCCGTGCTCAGACTGCAGGAGGAACGATTTTGTGCATATCTTCAGTCTCAAATTCCAGAGACATCAGGGCTTTGTTTGCACAACTTGTTTTGCTGTTGCTTTTTGGAACCTTTTTCTTTCTTCCTGGGCGGATTCTCTGAAGCTTCCTTGGAGGCTGAACATGGGCCACCAACATGTGCTTTGCTGGGACTCCCTCAGTGTTGCATAGCCAGGAAGACAGGCAGTAAAGCTTTTGCAATTTGTGCTGTGTGGAAAATGGGTCCTTTTCTGTCTATGATAACTTAAATGGTCCCTGCTTAATTCTCTTCTTCATTCCATGGTGATCCTACAACCTGCACCCAGGTTCATATTCCTTGAAATAAATCATTACCTGATCTGTCATCAGCAGTGTCCCCCTGTCACTGTTGGACACGTAACGATTCACATACACACAGCTCGATGTGTGATAAAAGAAGAGATTTATTCTGTGGTGTCAGTATTTATAGATTCTCAACAACGACCAGGGATTGGATAGTCAGGTTACCACCTTCCCAACCACACGGGTTGTGAGAAATGTCCATCAAAAGACATATCTTTAATGGACTGTATAAACATCTATTGCTGATAATTACTTTCTTGGGAAAGTAGCTAGAAACTATGAAAACAGTATCAGAAGGTTTAATTCTCAGAGTGACATCCCCCCAGTCCACACTGCTTCTCAGCAGTGACTACAGCCACAGCTCAGCTCGGCACATCTGCCTCTCCCCAACCTCAGCACCAGGACCATCCCTCCCTTCCTAGGCTGCCGAGGGCTGGCAGAATCAATGGGGACAGGCTCTGCAGCGAGGTGACACCAGGAGGGCTGTGTGAGGGTTACTGTAGAAGCACACACTCAGCAGCAGCCCAGTGAAACCCAATCTGGAGCTGTCAGCAGCAGGCTGGGCACAGGGCTGCGTGGTGAGGAGGCAGCTGATGCCCGTGCCAGGGCTCTGCCTGCATTGCCTGGGCTTCAGGAGTTTGTTGAGCTGCTTCATCCATAGGCCAAGAGCACGTGAAGGGAACAGGAAACCCACGTGGACTTTCACTTCCATCAGGCACCATAAAATGTTGTCCAGCATAAAACAAAACACCGTCTGCTTTCCTTCGCTTGTAATGAATAAATCCCAGCCCTGCCTGGGAGGGAATGAATACATTGAATGTGAGTGTGAAACTCAGCCCTGCAGAGCAAGGCATCGGGAGGCAGAGGAATGCTGCAGGTGGTTGGGGTTGTCTCGACACAGTGCAGCCCTGTCACAGCTGCGTGGGCTGAGAACTTGGGCTCCAAACAGCAGCTGTTGTTGCTCCCTCTGCCAGCAGCAAGGCAGGGATGAGTTTCTGGCAGGGATAAGTTTCTCAGCCCAGAGCTGTTGTCTTCTATGCAGTCTCCAAAGGATGCCACTGCTCTCTCCAGCATACCCAGGCTGCCCAAGCTCTGACTGAAGTTTGCAAAGTTATTTCCGGAGCTCGGTTCAAATGATCTGGTGGCAGAGGACTTGTAATGGCATGTCATGGTTCAAGCAGTGGATGTGAGTTGCAGACTGGTAACTCACTCAGGTGTTGAGTGGGTATCAAAGATCCCCACAGCCTGGTGGGATGACCTGAGGCTGGTTTGATCCTGTCTCTGAAACTGTGTCTGAGTGTGGTTGTTTTGTGCACCTGAAGCAGTTGTTCTCTGCTTGCACGCACAGCAGTGATCATCAGGGCTCCCTTTGGCAAGTTGTATCCTCTCAAATTCAGCAGAAATTCTCTCCTTGCTTGGAGGAAGGAAAAGGAATTAGTCCTGGAATTCAGATTCACACCCATCCATCTTCACCTTTCACTGTCTGTTTTCTGACAAACTGGCTTTCCTTTTGGCATAGCTTGGCTTCAGAAGTTGTCCATATTGGTGCCCAAAGCAAGGGAAAAGGTGACCTGGTGCTGGTGAGAAGGGATCAGTAGATAAATTCATGTGGATGAGTAACAGTTGGCAGTGCAAATCTTTCTGTGATGATGGCTGTCTGTGTCATGGAAGCTGAGTTCTCTCTCCAGGGAGCCCCACCTTGGAGCAGAGGAAGTGCCTGCAGACAGTTCCTTTTTTAAAAAAAGAAAAAGGCACAAACGCAGATGTTGCTAAAAACGCAGTTTGCGTCAAACCTGCGAGCCCAAGTAGGTTCCCACACTCAGTTTGTTTTTCTCCTTGGGCTGTTTCTTAAATTGCAAAAGTGCTGAGTGGTGAGGGATGGCCTTTGGTGGAGAACCACTTCCCTTTTCTGTCACTGCCCTCGGTGGTGTCACCTCTGCTGACAGTGTGACTGACCCCTTTTCGGTAAGTCGTGGCCCTTGTTTTGCTCGGCACTGAGTTTGTTTCTGTTTTGGGTATCAGAGAAGCCTGCACTTGTCTGTGTTTGCTGCCAGCTGACCCTGTTAACACAAATGTCAGCGCAGGGCAATCCTGAGTTATCCTTGGCTTTTCAAAAGCTGCAGGGTTTTGGTGGGTTTTCTTTATTAGTACCTGGTATTGTGCTTTACACAGCCCTGAGATCTGCCCTCTGTGTGAAAAGAATAAAGCATCTTCATCCCTTGCCTAGGAGCAAAGGTTTAAACTGGAAGCCAAACATTGCTTCCCTCTTTTTAATTCATTAATACTGTAGGCAGTTATTAAACCAGGTGCTTTGAAAAGTAAACAGGGGAAGTAGGGATGTTGTTTATTGAAAAACAAACTACAGTGAAGGTGAAAGAGACACTTCCCTGGGGAGGGATGCTGGAGGAGTGCAATGCTTTTATCTGATGTTTGTTGGAGAAGTGCCCTGGGCTGCCAGGCTGCACATTATCCTGCTGTGCACCCAGCTGCTGGTGCACCCTTGGCTGTGGGACTGATGCTTTATTAACCAGGACTTTCCTTGTGGGCAGGTGAAGGGGGTGGGTGGCTGGCAATGAGAGTTGCCACCAGAGCAGGTGTGATGCCAGGGCTCGTGCCTGCCTGTGGAGAAAGGAAACAGCCAGTTTGGGAAGGGGAGCAGGAAGAGGGACGGAAGTGGCTTGAGGTGCTGAAAAAATCAGGAGGCTGCTGTGCCTGTCCTCCTGTTACTTCTCCCATGCCAGGCCCAGCGGGCTGCGGGGGAATTGCTGCTCTTGCAGTCCTGGCTGCTCCAGAGCTTGCTCACATGTCCCTGGCTGCCCTCTCTCCCTCCTTCCACGCCTTGGAATGAGCTAAGTATTGATGCATGCTGTGCCACTCATGCCAGCCTTGGAATTTTGGTCTTTTTGTTTGGTTTGAGTTTTGCAGCTGCTGGATTAAGGGAGGATGACAGAGCTGAGCTGGCAGCTGAGGTGTGCAAGGCAGCATTGGCTGCTCATGTTAGAGCAAAATCCGGGGGGCTGTTGAGGGATTGCACAACTCTCTTGTCATGGGGAGCTACAGCTGGAGCCAGGCTTGACATTGAAATCCCATTGTAGCTGCTTCAGAGCTCTTTCTGCAGGGCTCTGGTTAATAAATACCCTCTAAGAAAAATTGTGTTTCTGTGAATCATACAGGTAGTGGACTTCCATTCAAATATGAAGTACCTTGAAATCCTCATTTCCCCTACCACCACTTTTCAATCTCCCATTTCCTCTAAGGATAAGGGTGAACAAGGTGGGAGGATGTGACCACATGCAGTGCCCCTGTGCCTTGGGCATGGCTGTGAGGAGGTGACAGCACAAGGAGGTTTTGGCTTTTGCCACACTGACCTGTCCTGTACGTTGTGTGGGAGGATGTGGATGGAAGGACTTCTCCTGCCGAGCTTGTTGGGGAATGGTGCCAACTTTCTGGTTGTGCTACTTGGCAAGCGCCTGACCAAGGGCTGGGCTGGACAGGACAGAGCCTGCTATGAGGGAGCTGCTCCAGTGAGTAAGGAGAGCTGACATTTGGAAAGTCATCCTCAGGCTTGCAATAACTTAATTAAGTGTTTATTAGGATAAAACATTGCCAGCAGCTGTTCAGGTGTCTCCTTGCCTTATTCCTAAAAAGGTTTTCTCTCCTTTCATTGTGAAGCAGTTTTAAAAGAAAACGGCAAGGTTCCTTTTTGAGTATTTTACACTGAGGACTGAGAGTTTCTCATTGAAATTGGAGGGTGATGCAGATTGTCCTGGCTGGGAGCTGGAAGACATTGTCAGGGGGTTGTGACAGTGCACCCAGTGATTTATGTTATCACATCTCTTTGGCACAGCCCCTAAACCAGTAACACTTTGTTTTATGTCCTCAAACCCCAGTGTATTTGGTGATTGTGCTTGCGGTTTATGAATGGAGCTGTGCAGTGTAACGTCTGGGAAGGCATTTATTTATTTGTTTGCCATCTGTAAGTTCTGTGTGGATCTCATTTTGTAGCGTAATGAGAATTTAGTTTGAATTGTGTAGTGATTTTCTTGTGTGGGAGGAGCTCAGCCCTGGGCAGCACAATTGGGGAGCACAGAAATCACTTCTGTTTCCTGCTGTTACTGCTGGTTAGAAACAGAGCCTTCTGAGAGCAGTGTCTGTGCTTTCTGTGCAAAAGGCTTTAAAGAGTTCTGGTGTGACTCTACAATTTCTACAAAATCTTTTCTGCCTGGGAGGGAGATTGATACGAGTAGTGATTTCTGTAGGAGTTGCTTAAGTCTTCTACTTGCGTTGGTTTTCTTCCCAGTGAGCAGGGAATTACAAATAGCACATCACTGATGGCCTTGAGGCTTCACTGCAGAGAACACGGAACAGAAGGGGTTTTTCCCCCAGCTGTAGTGCTGAGGATTGTGAACTCTTTCATAGGTATATTCTGTGTAAGTCTTCTCCTGAAAAAACCTGCTGTGCAGTACAGAGGACTGATGACAAGCCTGGGATGCTGATAAAACACAGCTCAGCTTTGTTACCTGTGCCAACTTGGCTCCTTGTCTTCTGCTGTCTTGGCCTCAACTTCTCCCCTACCCACGTTGAGTGTATTTTAACACCAGTCTGTTCCAGAAGTGTTTCCAAGAGCACTGAAGCTCCCGTAGGCTCTGGCAAACCAGATTTTGTGAACTATTTCAAAGCCCACACTTGGGAGCCATCAAGCTGTCAGCAGGGTGAAATCAGTAGTGGATGGCAGCGCTTGTTTTGAGCCTTAATTGCCCTTTACACAGACATCTTTTCTACCTTTTGTGTTTTTGAAATGTCTCAGCCTGTTGGTATCACACCCAAGGAATCCTTTTTCTTTATATATATCAGGGGCAATATCCAAAGGTGGTCTTGCCCTGAAAAATGGTGCTTTAGGTGAAGATCATGGCAAGGACTGTCCAAACAGGATGGACCCAGGATGGAGCAGCCATCTGAGTGTAGCACAGACAATGTCAGGCCAATGATTGCTTTTTTTGTCCATGTAGTGCATCACAGGCACCAAAATCAGCATCTGCTGAATTTACTACTCGAGCTACTTGGACTTTCCTATGAATTTGTTGCCTTTCCTCCCGAGATTTTCTTTGCTGCTTGAATCTCAAAGCAAGAGCTTTGTGTTGTGTGTGTCTGTGTATTAGAGGTTTCTTCTCTGGATACTGATGCATCTGGGGTTAGAATTCAGGGCAGATGATGCCAGGGCTGCCAGTAGTGTGCCTTGGCTGCGCTGTGAGTGTCCCCACAGCTGGATTTGGCACAAGGCTCTTGTCTCCTTGGAGCTGCTTTCTCCCAGCAGTGCTGATGGCCATCTCCTGCCCTGCAGGAGGTGCTGCCCTCCCTGCCTGACCTCTGTGTTCCACAAGAATGATCTGCTTTGCCACATTCTTCAGCTCTTCCAGCCCTTTGTATAGGAAATTACTTTCCCTAGTCCTACCAAGTTACACTTAAAGCATGGTTAATGGCCCAAAACAGGGCTCCCCTGGCCTTAGGAGAGAAGGTGGTCTCCTGGAAGGATACACCTGATGGTAATATCTTTAGTTCTGCTGCTCTTTCCTTTCTAGGCTGGTGGCTGAGAGCTGGTGATAAGGGAAAGTGATGGAATTGAGAAGATTTTTCACCTTCTGGCCATCTGAGCTACATGCTGCATTATCCAATAAAAATAGTTGCTAATTCCACCTTCTGGGGGAACCTCAGGCACAGGCTAAAGGATTGCTATTAGTGGTTGGCTTTGCTGATAAAATTAACTGTGAAAGCTGTTCATGAGTACTGAATTCTTTCTTCTTCTCTAAAGCCTATTTTATTATTTTTATTATCTATTTTAACAGTTTTCTTCTGTGGTGAGATTATAATGGGAGGAGGAAAAATTATCAATAATACTATAATTTTTGAAGTGTCTTTAAGATATCTCAGTGTATCTGTAGTTCAGGCTGTAAGAAAGTGTGTACCTTGAAAACTTTGAGATGATTTATTTGTCAACAAAAGCTAGAAAGGCTCAGTCAAATTTTTTTAATACGAGAATGGTCTAAGGGGGCATGTTCAGTGTGCCAAATTAACTTTTTATTTTTTGGTTTTAACTTTAATAAAAAGTAGAGAACTCTCTGATCCATTTTAATTTCAGATGAGTGATTTTCTCCTTTTCAAAACTCTTTTTTTGTTGAAACATCCAGAGCATGTTTGACATCTGGTTCAATTTTAGGAAAAGAAGTTCTGGGAGAAACTGTGTCACTCAGGAGTGCTGAGGGTATGACAGCACGATCTAAACACTGGGTTGTGCTGCAGCCTTGAGAAAAATCTTTCTGATTCTGTGCATCTGCTTTTCTGGAGCTTGGAAAACTTCATTTTTTTTATATCCCTGGCAGCAAAATGGAGAAGTGCCAGAAATACGCTTGAGCTTCGGGGGAAGTCCGACTTTTAACGCAAGCTTTTCTCATTCTTTTACTTATAAAAATGTAGTCAGAAAACTCTTTGCTAAAGCAGTCAACCCAAATAATGAAAATATATGGCAGGGCTTTTTACTCTATTAATTTCTCAGTCCTCATCCCTTACAGGAAGGGAATAGCTAACTGGGTTTGATATTTGTTTAAGTGGAAAAAGGAGTAAAAAGTTCCTAAGCTCTTGCTCAGCTGAAGAGCAACCCAGCATCTTTTTTAAAGCATGGAGCTGTTGGGATGCACAATGCCAGGGACTCTCCCATCCTGTCTTATCATATTCATCAACCACCTTGTTGACTAGAGAATTGTTTCTGGTTTCCTTCAAAGCCTCTAGGACTTTCTTATCAATTCTGAGAAAAGCAGGAACCCTCGAGTATGCAACAGGATGGCTGCATTGCAGAATCTGGAGTGTGTCTTGCTTTTTCCACGAACCACAGTATCTGCAAGAAAATGCCTGGAAGATGTGCTTAGAACACCAGCTGTTTCTCAGTAATTCTTTATTGCCCCTTTTTTACAAACTTCTCACCTCATGTGACTTCAGAAAGGGCAAAATCAAGGCATGAAGTGATGGCCATTTTCACCAGCATTACCGTTTCTTACTTCAGTGATTTATAAGTCTTTGAGAGCTAATCATCATGCAACTCATAGAGAGTAGTTTTATGATTTCTTAATCTGTTGTATACACTCATTTTCTTTTGGCTAACTGCTGAAGGGAGACATTTGTTTCTGCAGGGCATCAGCTGTGTCTGAACCACAAAGCTCAGGGTTAATGGAGTCCATAATTACCCAGATGCGTGGGCTTGTTCTATTCATCACCATTTAGAAATGTGGATCTGTCATCTTGACTTTCAAATCGAAAATGTAGCCATAGGTTAATCCCCTCTGCCTGCTCAGGTTGCACCTCTGGAGGCAGAGTGGCACCAGCATATGTTCTGCTTGTCAGTGTTTCTCCGTGTTGTTCTCAGTTATGCTTTGAATATTTGTGGTACTTACATGGGGGGAAAAGTTTTTTACCAACAGAATGATTTGATCTAAATCACTTCCTTGCTAAAGAACAGAGCATGCATTCAGTGTTTTTAACCTCTCTTGTTCCTTTTTGAAGGCAAGACACTTTTCCTCACTCTGTTTTTGTCTTCTCTCTCTCAGCATCAGCGAAAGCTTCCTCACTGTGAAAGGTGCAGCTCTCTTCCTGCCACGAGGAAATGGGTCATCCACTCCCAGGATCAGTCACAGGAGAAACAAACATGCAGGTAAGCGTGGTATCTATGGCTGGGGCTTGCCTGCTCCCTCTTGTTTCAGAGTCCACCTTTCTTGAGCTCATTCTCACCTGATGACACGTTTGTCTGACCCACATGTGTATTAATGCCTGACTTCCCATCTCAATGCTGATGGGAAAGAAAGGTTTCAAAACTCCTGTTAAAACAGGATCAACAAATGAGTGACATCAGGGCAGCAGTCATGACATGGTGGAAACTTGAGATTGAGTGCCCCCCAAAATCCTGTAATCTTAGTATGAGAGAGGGAGGGGAGGATTGCCTTCAAAACCTTCATGCACTGCACTGCAAACCTGAGGTTGTGATACGGGGTGAGTAATGGTCCTTCCTAATCTGAAAGTATCCGGTTATGATGAAGGAAGGGGAGGAGGCTTACCAAACTTACCTCCATGTGGGGGTGAGGAAACCTCTGAGCAAAGTCAGTGTGACTTCTCAGAGGTGTGAGCAGAGTGAGTAATACAGAGTCAGTTATAATTCTGCATCCTTTATCTGCTGGAAGTTTGATTTGTGTTTTTCCTTTGACTCTCTTTGAACAGTTGCTCTGAATATTGTAACTCAAACATTTCAGGGTAGGGTATTTTTCATTGGTTATATGGTGCTTAATCATTGATGGTGTTTCACAGGGATCAGATAGCATGGGGATTTTTCCCTTCCATAAAGCAATTGGCAGGAAACAAAAATAAATTGAGACCTTCAGACGTTTGCAAATGGGACAGAGATAGAAACAGAGTCAGGAGTCAAGGTGCTTTGCCAGAAAGTGACGAGGAAAAACGTGACTTGGTTCCAGGTGTAGATCCCTTTGTACTTTGATACCATCAGACTGTCATCCACCCCTGTATCTGTCAGAGTTACGTATGTGATGACTGGCCACCTCAAAATCTGTTTGCAAACATATTTATAGAAAAAGTTAAAGTCAGAAGGCATTTAATTATATACTTCCCTCAAATATAGCACAAGCAGTACCCAAATTGCTTTGGTGAGATGCATTAATTACCAGTTGTCAAAAGAAAATGTTCTGAAACTTAATTTAAAGCTGGCCTTTCTGGTCGAGAATGAAGTGACATGTCCTTTGGTGTGAGAGTCAGCAGTCTTTAAAAAATTTCTCTTGGCCTGTCTTGTTTTTTAATCCCTCCAAAGTCCATTGCTGAAGCCCAGCTCTCCCCCTGGCACTGCTGCCTTGGCTTTGCCTCACTGAGGAGACCCAAAGCACGGTTTTCCTGCTGAACCTCTGCAAAGCAGCACAGACAGCTGTTGAGTCTCACTCCATGCCTCATCCACTCGCTCCAGCTGATTTGCATGAGGTCTGGAGACCTTGGTGGAAAATAGTTGCTTGTCTAATCAGCCCAGAACTCTTGCAAGCCAGATTGCCAAGGAAGCAAATCCGGAGTGTTGCAATTGCTTACAGTGAGGTGTTTGGTATTGCCGAGGCTGGCTTGCCTAAGGGGTGGGATTTTTGTTCTTAGAAGTCTTACTTTATTCCTGTCTCTTCAGTTTACAGGGTGAGATTTAATGAGGCATCAGTGCTTGTCCTTTCCTCAATTTCCCTGCCTGTCAAGTGATGGAAATGCTCTAGTGGTTTTGTTACGTTGCTTGGAGGTTTCACTGAAGAGAGTCCCTTGTCTGAGTGTGCACCAGATTTCTGTGAATTTTTCTAGTATCATCAGAACAAGGCACCAGGGGATCAGTGTGTCACCTTCCTGAGCAAAACATCTGTGCCAGAATTAAATCGGTGATGTGGAGAGCTTGGCTGGCACTGTGAGTGCAGCTGCCTCCTTTCTGGGACACCGATAATCCATGCTCAGCTTCCATCCCCATGTGTGTCGTGACTTATCTCTGGCACACAAAATTAGAAGTGGGTAGAGAGCAGACATAACTTTCCAGTATGGAATTGCTGCCTATAGATGCAATAGTATTTCAAGTGGCTCCAAGAGCAATTTCTAGGAAGGCTGACTGGCCTCCCTGACCTGCCTTTTTAATTCATCAGAGGCGCTAGAATCCAGCATGAAGAGTGAATGGGTAAGAGGAAATAATTCATGCTCACCCCCTTTTCTCTAATCACACTTCCATCAATGGGAATCATGTCAGATTGACTAGATATGGTAGCAGCTGTCCATATTCCTCTCTCTGGGTGGTCCTGTGCCACCTGGCAAACTTCTGTGGGATGGTGGCCTTGCTTTTCCACAACAAACAGTGCTGGAGGAGGCCAGAAGGGGATGTAACTTCCCCTGGGGCTTTTGCCATCTCTGGAATACCCTGAATCACTTTTCAGATCCCACCCATGCTCATGCTTTGCACCTTGCCTGCCAGCTCGAGGAAACAAAAGCATCTGCTCTGCACAGTTCAGTGTGATAGGAAGCAGCAGCCGTGCCATGACTGCCAGCAAAGCCAGCTCTTCACAGGACAGGATGTGATATCTTTGTGCTGGTTCTGGCATGTTAAAGCCTTTCCTTTGGTTTTTTTTAATCCAGGAAGTTTACAAAATGCCTTGTGTGTCTGGGGCTGAAAACCCTGCAAGTTGATTAAAGCTGGCCAAGGAAGTAATCCTTTACTTTCCAGTTCAGGAGATCCTAAGGCTGGCAGAGGAATAGGGAGGAGTGTGGTAAACTTTGTGTGGATGAAGGATAATGGAGCTCCTTGGCTGAGCCTTGCAGGAAGGGTTGTCTTAGAAACTTCCTCTCTTTAAGTATTGAGATAATCCAGTAGTCCAGGTGATTTTTTTTAACTCTGGAAAGTTTGGCTCTTCAGATGTTCCCTGAATTACTGGCAGCAATAAGTGGCAGCTGCTATATTTTAGAGATGGAAAAAGCTGAGGTGAAGCATCTTTCATTTCAGACTAAGGCATGTGGATGTTTCATTAGTCAAATCCTTGCTGAGCTCTTCCAGGCTGTGGGCAGGAGGTGCAGGAGGACCTTTGCTTGTTGACTGACAGTTCTCAGCAATTCCCGCTGTGTTATTAGCTGCAGCTTGCTGGAACTGAGCAGTGCTGTCAGGATTTTGCCCTGGTGTTGATGTGGGGAGATCCTGTCACAACACTCGGGGCAGAACAAGCATCTGATGGATGACTTGGCCTTCCTGAGTACCCTACCTCCATAAATAATTTCTGTTTAGGGAAGCTCGTGCCAGCCACTCCGGCACTGGGAACAATGTCCATGGGCAGGAAGCAGTTTCAGGTGGTTGTCGCCGGTGATACTTTGTGACTTCCCTGGCATTGCTGAGTGCCTCAGTTTTCCCATCCCCAGTTAAAAATGCATTCCCAGAGCATTGACTCATTCTCCATATGCTGAAATGTGTTTCAAGGAGGAAGAGGAGAGCAGGGATTGCAATGTTCTGTGTAACCCACTCCATGCTAGGTTGTCTCTGTCCCATCCAAAGAGGGGCTGCACGGCCCTTCAGCCTTGCTCTTCCACTATAAAAATCATTTGGAAACCAGGTACTCTCACTGAGCAACCTTTCCTTTGTTCTCCTTCCCTTTTTTGGTATTTCTGGATGCTGCTCTGTGTCTCTTATTTCTTAGAGTCTGTGAAATAACATGGATTCTAGCACCACTGGTGAATCAGAAAGGGAGGTCAGGGGGATTAACCAGCCTTCCTAGAAAAGGTTCTTCTGGTTGATCCTGCTGAATATTTGTTCCTTGCAGTGTTGTCTAAACTCAGCTTCCTGGCTGTGGGGGAGTGGGAGGAAGAGTAAAGGCTCCTCTTCTTGCTGATCTCTGCCACCCACCTGGCAGCCCTGCACTCTCCTTTTTGGGAATGCAGACTCATTTTCCACGTAATGATTGAAAAAGCAGCCCTTTGCAGGAGGTGTTGCTGCTGGCTAGTACTCAGGGGGTGATGTTGGCTCTCTTACATGCCAGGAGTAGTGCTGAGAAGTCAGTGCAGTCGTACTGACAGAAAATCATCTCACTTGTCTTTGAAATGCTTGATGTTTTAGGAACCTGGGACACCTGTCTCTCCTTAATAAGACTTAAAATCACAGTTATGCACTAAATTGATTTTTCCTCAGCTTCATCAGGAAAGGTGTTGCAAGTGTTTTCTAGGAAAAAATTATAGGTGTTTGATTTTTCAGCTGGCAGTTTTTAGCTGTTTTTGGGTGGGGTTGGTACACAACCATAGGTGAGCATGTGCTGTTCTAAAGCAGGACTTAATTTCAATCCAAGGAGAGTATACTTTTGCCTGGATAGTAGTTCTGCACTGAGTAATAAGCTGGTGTAAAAGAAATGGCAAATTTCTAGTTCAGAGCACATGGTAGAATGAGATGTTGAACCAGAGGGTGGGGTCCATTTCTGCCTAGGTTGACTTGTCTGTCAAAGGAACAGAGTACCAAAATGGTGTTTATTTCTGTTAGAAAAAGATAACAGAATTTAGCAGGAGAGAACACAGTAGCACAGGAACTGGTGAGCACATGGAGCAAAGAGCAGCTGAGTAAGAGATGACGAAATTCCTATATCTGAGTAAGTAGGAGTGACACTAACGAAACTCCTGGTGACATGTCAGGTTTAATGATGGACATCTGCTCTGGCTGGACAGCCAGGAACTTGCATGTGATTTAAAACTCTTTCTGTGTGTTAACCTTGCCCTCTTGCCCGCAGGGGATCTCCAGCAGCACCTGCAGGCCATGTTCATCCTGCTCCGCCCAGAAGACAACATCAGACTGGTAGGTTGGCTGTCTGCTTATCTCCTGTGAACCAATGCAAAGGTTAAGTGCCACTTGACAAACACACCTGTGTAACTCAGGGAAGCAGTGGGGTGTGTGTGTTGGAGTGGTTCCGTCATCAGATTTGGGCAGTCTTTGCAACCATGAAGGTAGGAAAGCAGCTGGTTGTGAAAGGACTGCTTTGATTGTTCAGTGAGACAAATTGTATGGCTAGAAGGTTGTCTTTGAACCAAGTGCTGAGTATTTGTGCTCTCAAAAAATATTGTAACAATTGCCAGAGGGAATGGGTAAGTTATCTTGGTGTCCTGTTTAAATCAAGAGTAGGTGACCTATATCTGACCAGTGTGAGTGAGCAACTGCCTTTCTGTTGGAGTTCAGCTGTGTTCCTCACTCTGCTCTCCTGACCTGTGGCATCCCAAAAGGCCATGGGCGAACAGGTGGGAGCATGTAGATCCCCATGTAGCCATGCATCTGCACTGAACCTTGGCCTTCTGCTTTCCTGGGCTGTTGCCTTCTACAATGATGTAAAATAAGCCATTGCTGTTCATAACATTGATGCACAGTCCTGAAGAGCTCCAGAAGCCAAGTATGAGCAGTGAGGAATTTGCCTAGGACATGTTGAAGTGCTCTACAAGGCCAGGCATGACTGCAGTGAGTCTGCACCTTTCATCACTCAGCAGCCTGAAGTTTGTTTCCTGTGTTTTCTTGGTGCTTCTTAGCAACATCTGCCCAAAGAAGGACTGCCAGCATCACAAGTGTAATTCCAGCACCTCTGGTTTGCTGAATCCTCCTGAGCTGTGCTGCAGATGGACTGATTGGATGAGTATAATTAGGAAACAGCCAAGATGGATGCCAATAGTGTGGAATGCTTTAGCTTCCCAAATGACCACCGAAAAGAATTTGCCATAAGCAAGCCAAAGGACTGACTCCCCTAAACTTTGCCAGACACACCTTGCTGTCACTAAAATTTCAGTGAAAGTGATGGGAATGGGGGTTCTCAATGCTTTTCAGAATTTGAGCCAGGGTTAGAACATTGGAAGCTATTGAACAAGGCATTGTTCAGCAGTATCACTGGCTACATTGTGTGATTTGGGACAAATTAGCCTTAACAGCTGAATAAGGACTTTGTGGGCTGAGACATAAACCCTTTTGTCCAGAGCTACATTTGGAATGCTGAAATCTTGCATGAGGTTAGGTTCGATAGTCTACTTGAATTTAATTGATTCTTGACGAATGAAGGGTGTGCAGGGCTGCAATGGACTCTCTGATAAAACAGCAGGTACAAATGAGATTTGAAATATAAACAGTACTGAGAGAAATTAATTCTCTTCATTTTGTTGGAGGGCTGGCTTCACAGCTCAGGGGGCAGCGGAGGAATCTAATCCTCTCAAAACCTACACTTGAAATTTGGAACAACTCTTGTTTCTGTTGGAGGTGTTGGCAGAGGTTTATAGCCTTCCATGAAAGCAGGATTAGAGCCATGGTACCAGTGTAAGATCAGTGGGAAGGAGGAAAAGGAGTTAAGAATGCAAAGTGATTGAACATGTTTCTGTAGCTTGGCAGAGCTGGGAACTTGAAAGTTGGACACATTTATTTTGTCTTCAAATCATTTATTTCCATGAGAAATGTGTTCTTGTATGAAACACCTACTATCATGGAGCACAAAAGGTCAGTATGAACTTCTTGGAATGTGCTGTTCATAAGGGCTGGTGAAATATCACATCATACTTCAGATGACACAAGAATGCAGCAGAAGATAAAGTTGGCTTGTGTTCAGGTGAGCCTAAAACTTAAGAAGAATGTGGCTGGCCCTGACAGGACTACAGGGGATGACTTGTTTTGTTTTGACCAGACTACAAATAACCATCCCAAATTAAGGAGAAAGCCGGCTCTGTGTAGATGAGATGGTCGAGAAAGAACTTTCCATCTCATCACAGTCCCTGAAGCCATGCCATCCTCCCTAAAGTGATTTGGATTTCAAATATCTTCATTTAAAAGGCATCAGAGCACTTGGTGTGCTCCTGCTGGCAGGTGAGCATGTGTACTGGAAATTCATGGAAAGGTTAGAGATTTATTTGTGGTTTGATAGGCACTTTGGGCCTCTAATAGTACCTTTTGAAGTTGGCTGGTTTCCAGTGTCAATTCTGCTGTTTTAATACTCCAGTAAATTTAGCAAAACACATTATCTGCCCAGTCGTGGTTCTTCACTTTGTGCTAAGGGTGTAAGTGGTGAACCCAGAGATCCACACTAAGCCATGTCCTATTTCTCTTAACTGGCCTCTGAAAATCCCACCCTACCAGCGTGGAGCTACATGACCTTTGCTCACTGTTTGTCTTGCCCTGTTCTAAAGGGTCTTGTATCAAGACTTCCTATTTCTGCTGGCCAAATATGTTTAGCAAAGTAAGTTAGATTTTGTTAATCCTCTTGCTGCTGGCTGTCTTCAAGAGAAGCAGAACAGAAACTCCAGTGTGAATGCCCCAGACGTGGGGCAGCTGCATCTGTCTGCTCCCGTTTTAGGCAAGTCTGTGCTGTATGTAGAGGCTTGGTTCCTAATGCAGATAATTATGTTAACCACCAAGACCTTGGTGATTACTTGCTCTTCTAGGTTGAAGAGCACCTTTCTGTTTTCCCACAAGTGGTTAGTTCTAGAAACAACCATCTTGGGGAGAATTTGCACCTTGAAGGACTGACCACTTTGATCCTCCGTGTTTCCAAAGGAATCCCAGTGACTCAAGAAGCAAGAAGGAAAATAAGGCTGGTTTTAGCATGACTTATCCTAAGATGATAGGGTGGGGCACAGTGTCTGGCTGTACAGAGCACAGCTGTCTGCTGGCATCAGCATTTGGGTAGTTTCTGTTGGTCTTTGGTCCAACTGGGCAAGTCTGGAAGACTCTCTCAACACTGTCTCCTGCCTGCACTTGCTATTCTGCCCCATCACCAGAGCTGTTGCTCCCTGCAATGCCACTGGGCAGCTTTCCCTGCCACGCTCAGCATTCCCTGCCACAGAGCACTCTGCTGGGATGGTGGGCTCTGTTCAGCTGACACCACTGGTTTAACCTTTGTTGTAGACTCCACCATGTGTCGTGGTCAAGATTTCCCAGCTGGTGGACAGGAGAGCTCTGAGATCAGCAGGGGCTTTCTCTGAGTGGAAGAGATGCCACTCTGACCTCAAGACCAACTAAACAACTAAAGGAGCATATTGGGAAAAGCAGCCTGCTCCTGAGAGAGCTCACACAATAGTTAATTCCTTAGCTTTTTTAAGGATGACTGTTTAAACTGGGGTCTCTGAGACATGGCCCCCTATGAGGGCCACCAACAGACATGTACATAAGCCATGGCTTGGGAGGACTGCTGGTGTTTGAGGAATTCGGGTTCTGTTTGTGGAGGATGTCAAACACCACTTCAGACTTCAACCACTGGGTTGCAAGGAATTCAGGAACCAGGTCCTGTTGCAGCAGGCAGTGATCTGTCCACAGCACGGTGCAAGGCTGGGCTGGGCTGGCTCCTTCTCATCCATATTTGCTCTCTGCAGGCCCTGCTCAAAGTTCAAGCAGCAGTTTAAAAGTGTGGTAAACACTGAGGCCAGACAGAGTCTTGGGGTTGGATTGGGCCATCCAAAGTTAAGGATTAGTATACAGAATTAAGACACTTCCTTTCTAGGGATGTCCTAGTTTCTCTGGTTGGGATTCTGTGACTAAAATAGCTGCAAACAGCTTGGAACAGAGTCCAAAAAGTGTTGCATGTAAAAGCTGCCTGCTGCAAGTCTTGATAAGCAAAACTTTCAGTGCTGGGCTCCCTTCCCCAGGCTCCTCATTAACCAGCAGTCTGTCTGCAAGGCTTCCTAGAGTTCTTTCAGTTCTCACTTCCTTGTGGCTTCTGGAGGAGCAGCTCACCTCAGTGCAGCCTTCCAGGAGCTTCAGCATTGGTCTGACATTGACAGTTTAAGTTCCACTGGTCTCTAAATGCTCTCAGTAGTATTTGATTTGGGGGATTTTGGGCTGAACACCAGTCCTCATAGAGCTTTTTTGGCACTGGGGTACAAGTGAATGTGGCAGGAGCAACGAGGCATGATGACTTTTCACCTTTCCTGGGCAATCTGAATCAGTGAAGGATACAGCTTAGTCATAGGCATATCTTTTCCTGCCAGGTGTAAGGCAGTACAGTTGCTTCTGCACTGGGGAAGTTGCCAGAAGAATTCAAAGGGCCAGCAAGAAACCACTATGAATTAGATCCTGGTTGTCTGTCCAGCTGCCTGGGAAGCTGGTGGAAGGAGACTCACTGGAGCTGTTGTAGCACACAGTAATTTACAGGAAAGTTCTGGTTCTTGGGGCAAAGCCCTTTGAAGGTGAAGGTTCAACACCCGTCTGTCTCACTGATGGTCCACAAAGCTCACTGGGCTGGGACCACTCAGAGGGCTGTAGGTTGTTCAAAGCCAGCCTTGGTGGGACAGAGCAGGGCCTGCAAATGTGCAGAGTGCACCAGGAACATGCCAGCTGTTGAGGAAGGCACTGTGTGGGAGTAAAGCACTTGTTACCCAGCCGAGGAGCATGGGGCATCCATACCAGTCCAGACTGCATTGCTGCTTCTGCGCCTGTCACTCAGCATGAAAAGGTGGCCTGTAAAGGTGTTTTGCTGTGTGTGTTTTGCTGACTGCACTGCTGATCTCTTCCACTTCTTTTCTTCAGGCTGTAAGACTGGAAAGTACCTACCAGAACCGCACTAGATACATGGTGGTGGTGTCCACCAATGGCAGACAAGACACGGAGGAGAGCATCGTCCTAGGAATGGATTTCTCTTCCAATGACAGGTACTCAGAGTGTCCAGGTGGGGAAGTCCTTGTGCTTACCCCCACATCAAGTTAAACTGTAGAAATCACTGTCTGGTGTCCTGTGTTTTCTGGGGATAGGCTGTTTCAGCTTTCTTAGGCTAACACTTTTCTTGAGATCCAGAAGTGTCTTTTTATTTCTTGAGAGGAGGTGGTAAATGTGAAGGCAACAGTGCCTCCTTCCTCTCATTCCTCCAAGCTTCAGGTTTCTGTGAGGATGTTCAGTGTGCCTCTGAAGAGTAAGGTCCCCAAGCCCTACATCTGCACACCAGAGGCAGGGACAATCTTCATGCAAAGAAAGAAAAAGCTGCAATTAGAGAAGCTGGACCTCAGGGTTCAGGAGAGCAGGTAGTAAGAAGGGGACTGTCAGGCAGTCCCTTGCCAAGGGCATGGCACAAAGGCCTGATGGCAGTGTCAGGGTTGGTGATAGCAGATCATGCACACCATATGCTGTCCCCAGTGTGTCATCAGGGTTTAGTGCTTCTTCGTTCACTGAAATTCCTGCTGACCTTTCTACAAGGCTGCAGAATGTGGCTGGGAAGCAGCTTTTGCTGCTGGAAGAACTGTAAACCAGGTGACAGCAACCCCACAGCTTCAGGAGCAGAAACTTCACATTTAGAAGGGGACAGTGGGCACTTTGGAGAGTGCATGGAGGCACATGGCTCTCTTAAAAATAGTTTTAAGTAAGTCTTGGCCTTTACTGGAAGACAGTCAGCTGGATATTCAATTTTGGAAGGTTTCATACTCATGCTTACTTCCAGTACAGCTGCTACAGGAATGAGTGTTGCTTTTGACACTAGTTGGAATAAATTACTTGCAGGTAGTTAGTAGGATCACTAGAAAATATTTTTTGAGCTATTTGGCTGAGAAATTGCCTTCCAAACATTGCCTGCTAGTCTCAGCAGCCACCATGCTTGGTTTGGATGCTGAGCTTGGGTGATGCCTGCTAAAATGGGGGGACCAGCTTGATGCTGCCCCTGGCTCCTATCTCTGCACATGTGTGGACAGCTGTGACTCAGAGATGCTCCTGCCTTGGGGCAAGAATAACTTGTCCTTGCACAGGTTGTTGTGAGCTTGGAACTTGTTGTTGGCTGTGATGTACCAGCACAGACACCTTTGATAACTGAGAGCTCACTGGTATTCAGTCTGTAATAACATAGCAGGTTGGTTTTAGCTTTCTGCTGGAGTTCCTGGTGTTCTGGATGGTCACTGTGATCCTCCCTCCCTGAGCCCACTCGGTATTTATAACTCCATGTAGACTTGTTGCTATGGTCTCTGATAAGCGCTTGCTGAACAGTACCACTAAAAATACCCTGGCCACCTTGGGAAGCCTTTTAAAAACACATCTTTCCATGAGCTCATCTCATGTTGTCAACAGAAATAGCTGCGTGCCGCAGTGTCTCCTGGTGCTGGGCACCAGGCGTGTGCATTTCCAGGGCTCCCTAGCTGGCCCTCCCTCTTCCTGCTCTTCTCTGAAGCTGGAGACTGGCAGGTGTGCTGGAACCTGGTGGAAATCTGGGAGCACCTGGTGCAAAGCATAAGAGCAGGAGGCAGTTGAATTCAGTTCTTCAAGATGCTGCTTTGATTATGGAGCAGTTTTGCAGCTTTATGAGATTCAGCTCTTTTCATTTAACAACCTGGAGCAGGTTGTGTTGTGTTCCCCCGCCCCTGCCTTATTTTCATCACTTGGTTTCTTCTTTTAACTTGACTTTTTGCTCAGCCTTACAGAAAGCTGGGGGCACTGTGAGGGCAGAGCAAAGCAGCTGAGAGAGAAGTGGGATTGCCAGGAGGTATCTGTATGGGATGGCTGTTGTGCTCATTCTTGAGGTGTGGGAGGGCAAAGAAGGGTCAGGAGTCAGCCACAGGTGATAGGCTGTGATTGCCAACCTGCCGTGCTGCCAGTCACCCTTTAATTGCATTTAATTGCATTGCTCTGCCCAGTCTCCAGCAGCTGTGGCTGAGGGACAAACAAGAAAATGAAGCTGTGGGTTGCAAAATCAGAGCTAGAACCAAACCTCTTGAGCCTGTGAGGGATTAATCTGTAAAGAAAGCCTTGAGCTAACCAAAGACTGAGCCCCCTCTGACCTTCTGCACAAAGTTCAATGTTTTGGGATCCTGTTTGCTCTTCTCCTGGATGTGTTAACCCTTTAAGCTTGCTTGAAAGGGTAGTGCTGTACCCTGAATCTGGTTGGTGATCCTTGTCAGGCCCCTGTAGAACAACACTGGCACTGTTTGTCACTGAATCAGCATTGGGAGTTTTCATTTTTTCTTTTTCCTAATGAGTACAAAAATATGTAACTGTTGCCATGAAGTTGGAATAATAACATGGTGCTGTAGTAGATAGACTGACTTTCTCTTTCTCACTGCAGTAGCACTTGTACAATGGGCTTGGTGCTGCCGCTCTGGAGCGACACCTTGATCCACCTGGATGGAGATGGGTGAGTGCCTTTTGTGTGTTCTGTGTTAATACAGCTTAGAACAAGGTGTATGGGGAAGGATCCCAGTGATTGCAGAGCTCTCACCATTCCAGCAGCCCTCCATTGTTGACCTGTATCGGGTTAGTAGGCTCAAAGGCCCTTAATCACAGTGGTTGTGGCAGAGAACACCAGTAATTGACTTATCTGTGAATAAACATGCACTGAGACAGTAGCTTATGTGTGTGTTTAAGCTGGAGTAAAGGAGCTTTTACTGGTGAGTGGGTGTGTAGTGAAAGCTCCTTAAAGGGATCCTATTATGTGTTCCTCCATCACGCTTTCAGCAGGCAGCACTCAGCCCAACAGAAAGCAATAATGATGTTTCTCTGCCAAATAGACACCTGACTTGCAGACTCCTGTTTGTGCCAGTTACTCAGGCTGTCCAGTGCAGTGCGTGGAATGACATTTCTTTCCTTGGTAGCTGCCTCAGGATCTCTTTAGCTGGACTCTGTTGCTCCCAGCTGTGGCACTGAATTTGTGTTGCCAAGGTAAACAGCACAGCCCAGCACTGTCCCACTGTCTTAGTTTCATTCCCAAACAGCAGCTGCTTAAAGAAGTTATCTTAGAGCTTTTAGTGTGCTATTTTGATCTGTTTGCTAGCTGAACTCAGCAGTGTATGCATAGGGCTAGACCTTTGCTATTCTAATGTGCTGCAGACTATCAGTTATTAACTAAAAAGTGACTTTTGGGACACATTTTTACTGTGCCCTTTTTCTTCTCACCAGAGGGTTCAGCGTATCAACAGATAACAGGGTGCACATATTCAAACCCGTGTCTGTACAGGCAATGTGGTAAGTACTTACTACAAGCTGTCCCAGTGATCCTTTTTCCAGATGTTTTGGCTGCTTAAGCTCTTAAAAACCAGGTGCTGCTTTATGTTACTGTTACCTTGAGACCTACTTGTGCAGTCAGAAGTTTCCTTCAGAGACAGGGAAGGAAGTTTGGTACCAAAGGAAAAAAGCCATGTAAGTGCTGGTGTACAGCAGCTTTGTCTCAGCTGAGGGCAGGAAGGAATTAGGGTAATTTTCCTTGCAAAGGGCTGCTGCTTTGTGCCCAAAGTCACATTGCTTTGAGTATATGTTTGAAATATTTTGAGATGTTCATTGTGATAGAGGAAAGAGAAGCTGCTTGCATTTTTCTTTCCTTTTAGGGTGGTTCATGTAGTGATCATAAAAGTATTTCTGGCTCAAGCTTCTTTGCATTGCAAAAATACATCGCCTGTCAGCGATGCTGCTGTCACCCCAGTGATTTTGACCTGGATCCTTCTGATCCCAGTCAAAGATTTAAAATAAGCTAAAAATAGGAGAGGGGGATTTCTTTCCCAGCAGCAGCTGAAGAAACTTCTGACATCCCTTGTGCAGTGAGAGAGGGCAGACACCTAAACATCTCAGTGCAGTCCTGAGCCCTTGATTGTGCATGTCTGATTTCTGGGTGTCCCTGCCCAGCACACAGGACAGCTGATGGCACAGTGGGAGCTGTCAGCACCCTGTCTTGGACACAAACTCAGTGTATCTTATTTAGGGCTTGGGTATTTGTAGCAGATTTTGGAACCAGAGACGTGGGTGCCTCTGCCCTCTGAATTGTGGGCACCTTCACTGCTATCCAAGCTTGTTTTGGGCATGCTCCAATTAAGACATGCAAGTTCTGGCAGCACGTGGGAATCCACAGCCTTGCAGGGCAGCCTCATGCACAGTGCCAGGGGTTTGTACCAGCTGATGGGATATGAGCAGCATCCTGGATTTGGCTGCTGCTTGGTGCTTGATACCAGCCTGAGGGAGAAATTATAAACCTGTAAGTGTTGTTCCTTGCTAGGTCTGCTCTGCAGAGTTTGCATAAGGCCTGTGAAGTGGCACGGAGCAACAATTACTATCCAGGGAGCCTCTTCCTCACGTGGGTCAGTTACTATGAGAGCCATATCAACTCGGATCAGTTGTCGGTCAACGAGTGGAATGCCATGCAAGATGTCCAGTCCCACCGGCCTGACTCGCCCGCCCTCTTCACAGATGTGTAAGTTGGGCTGGCTCTGCTGAGCCAGTGTTTGACTGTCCCCAAATGAGGAGAAAGCTTCCACAAGAGATTGCTCTTAATCAGGTATTAATTAGGAGAGGCTTCCTGTTCTGTGTAGTAAGTGGACTCCTGGTTAGGTAAACACCAGCACTGGAAATTTAGTGCTCCTGGGGCTCCCTTGCATCTCCTCCAGTCTCTGTTTTCAGTTCAGTTGTTTATCTCGGGCTTTAGGCTTGCAGACCTTTGCTTCTGCAAGGTAAGTCCCATGTTACTGGTGAGAGAGGTGTCTTGTCTCTGCTGGTTTTCTCCTCTTGTTCCAGGCCTGGAAGGAACAGGTTTCTCTGGACTTTGCTCTTACACTGCCATGTGTCTGACCACATGTTTAGACTAACATGGTCTTTCTATCCTTACTCAGTTAATTTTGATAAGAAGTGGAGTGTTTATGTATGTACTTCTGAGCCTTTAAGCTTAGAAACTTCCTCATCTCATCCATCTGAAACACCTAGGAATGGGGACAAAGAGCAGTGCAGGTTTTTGTTATTCTGAGGAGCTTAGCAAGTGTGGAGCAGGACAGTGTGCAGGTTCCAAGATGCCTCCAGCTAAATGCTTGGGTATCAGGTGATAGATGGTCCAAAACAGTGGCTGAGGTAAATGGGTAGACAATTTGGAAAGGCAAAATTTATAGTCTGTATCAACATTCAAGGTTTACCACCCCTGTCATTAGTAACTTCTGATGGTACTGATACCATATAACCTGAAAGGTAGTCTGTGACCAGATGTGGTGCCAAGTGTGAGGGTTTTCACTTGCCCCTTTTGTAATTACTTCACTGGCCCCAGCTGCTTTCCCAGGATAATAGTGCCTTTGGTTGATTTATGCTCCTAGATATTTCCTGTTGTTGGAATCCAGTGAGTGAATAATGATGCTAAGCAGTTGTTCAGCTGTGAACAAGTCTTCACACTTGATTGTTTTTTAATGTACAAGGCGGGTGGCTGAAAAGTTTTGGCAGGCTGACAGATTAATATTTTCTTGTAGCTTTTCATATATAAATTTTATCTAACCCACCCTTTCCCTGGTGGCACCTTGAAATTGAATGATTTCCTTGGGACACTTAAACAGCATTCTCTCAATGGAATCCTGAAATAATGCATGAGGTTAAAAGAACCAGGAACTTCCATTATTTTTATTTGTGAACCACCAGTTGAACACTTGCAATGTCCATGCCTTCCCCAACCTGGCAGCCTTCCAGAGAAAGGGTGGTGGAAGATTGTCACTGCTGGGTCCCTCCTAAAGATGCTGGGTGAGCCAGCCCCTTGCTGCTGCTCTGCTGCAGCTTCCCCTGGTGTTACTCAGGCTATTTTTGCAGCTGGTGATAAGGCCTCTGGCAGCAGAGGGGGGAGGAATGCAGAGGCTTAGCTGCCCTCATCTCTCCATGTAAGGAGTTTTGGAGCTGTTACCTTTCCAAGAAAGGTAGGGAGAGGCTTAGATATTGCTCCAGAGGGTATAATGCAGCCTTCCCAATTTAAATTTTACCAAATACCAGAGGTTCTCTGGATGACTACAATGGATTAGGAGCATTTAGTTGGTGGCTTTCATATACAACTGTGAATCTAAACTGGGCTTTACTGTCACCTGAATTCCCTCCAGCTGAGGACATGCCTGGGGGAAGTTGTGTGAGAGTCTGAGACTCCACAGAGTATGCATTCTTACACCTATTTTAAAAGTGTCATGAATCCAGTTTGTTTTCCCTCTCAGTGACTGTTGCTTTATTCTGACAGCCCAACTGAGCGGGAACGCACGGAACGGCTGATTAAGACCAAATTAAGGGAGATCATGATGCAGAAAGATTTGGAGAACATCACCTCAAAAGAGGTGAGTGGTGAGGGTGCAGCACTGGAAATGCTGTTGTGCAAACTAAAGAGCTCTGTGCTTCATGCCATGAAGAAAAACCAGAACAAAAGCTTCACATGACTTCCTTGTGTCCCTCCTACCCATGCAGATACGCACAGAGCTGGAGATGCAGATGGTGTGTAACCTGCGGGAGTTCAAAGAATTCATTGACAATGAAATGATAGTGATCCTTGGGCAGATGGACAGCCCCACACAGATATTTGATCATGTCTTTTTGGTGAGTTGTAACAGTGAATACAAAAGTAAGCACTCCTAACACTTTTCACTATTGACACAGGGGCCTCTGGAGAAAGTTAAAGGAATTCTGAAGGAGAGGTTGATTGATCCTGGGGTGAACAAGAGAGCCTGGCTTTTTGGCTCCACTAAACTTTGCCATGTAGCACCAAGCTGTAGAGCCTGTACCAAGAAGATGGAAGGGACAAGGTCTTAATTTTAACAGTTTTTCAGGGCTGTTTACATTGATGTAAGACCAGTTTTGTGTTTTAACTGTCCAGGGTATCCACATGCCAAGTTTTCTTATGTTTGGGAAAGGCATAACTATAGCAAAAAGGGAGGAGAGCTGTGTGACATCCAGGTGGAAAGCTCTGAGTTTGTGTGATCCAGGAGGAACAGAGTAATGTAACAAAGAATCTTGGAGATAAGTCACTTAAGGAAACACAAACATTTTGCTGTTTAATGTTTTGCTTGCTTAGTTGCTGCTGGGGCCTGTCTTAATTACTGCAGCTCCTTCTGGTGAGTCAGCGCTCCGCTGGATTTCCCAGCCCCAGAACCACAGACGCAAGTTTGGTTGGGCTGTCAAGCCTTTGAGGTTGGCTCCACTTTAAACAAAGCCATTCCTCTTGGACCAGCTGCTCTTTTCAAATGGAGAGGGCCTCTCCCAGTCTCTGGCTCAGAAGGGATGGTCTCTGTTAATGTGAGCACTCCCAGGATATCATGTTGGGGTAGAGCCAGGAAACTTGGAAGTACCTACGATGTAATGGATTTTTTTTTTTTTTGCAGACTATGTGTTACAAGGAGAGAGAGGGACCTGTTACAGGCTTATGGTGCTGGCCAAAAGGCAGCTGGATGCACTGCAGGGCTTGGAGTCTTGGCTCTGAGTGCATTTAATGGGGAGAAAACCTTTCAAGCAAGGCTCGCAGGCAGCACCAAGAGGAGCTGTGGTTTATGTGTGGAATAGAAGTGTTTGCAGAGCAGCTGCTGTGGTGAGGAGCGGTGCTGCTGGGACTGGGCACCAGCTTCACCCAGGAGTGTGTGTGCTGCAAGGCAGGGTTGTGTTGTGAGGGCTCAGAAAGACAAGGAGCTGTTTCCTTCCAGGTGGAGGCAAGAACCCTGTAGGATCCTATTTAAGGAGTGCTAAAAGAGCTAAGCAGGAAATAAGAGAACTGATGATGTTGGTAATTGTGGATTAAAGGACAGGAGAAAAGGCTTTCACCCCTGCAGCATTGTTCTCCCTACCTGTGGAAACTGATGGTTCCCAGGCCTGAATTAAATTGTGCTTCCTTGACTGAAAAAGGCAACATTAAACTGATTCTGGGCCTTGGTAAATACAATCAATCATTTTCATCTGGATCATCTTTCCATTTGGGAGCCATTTTAGGACAGGGAAGCAGAGAGCTCGTGCACCTTAAATTTTGAAGGAAGCCTTTGAGTGGTTTTGTTTTCAGTCAGGTTTGTGTTTGAGCAGGAAGCAAGCAGCTTGGAGGCCCTGCATGTGCTGCAGAGAAGAGGGGTTACCTAGACAGGGTCAGTTAAATGTCTTCATTTCTCTGCTCACATAGGCTTTGAACATGGGGAGAAGAGGTGTAACCCAAGTGAGCTTAGGTATTGCTGCTTTTGATGTTAAAGGTGGGTGTTTCATGTATAAAGAGCACCTGGATGGTTTTTAAATGCAGGCAGTTTCTCCTCTCTGGGGCAGAACTGGCAGCAGCCTTCAGGGAAAGGGTGGTCCTGTCTTGCTGAGGTTGATTTGTCAGCAGTTTGCAGGAAGTGCCAACACACAGTGCTGGGCTCTTGTTGGCAGAGCTGCTTCTTATTTCAGAAGGGATCTGGTTAATGGAATGAGAGGAAGTGCTGAACATCAGTCCTGGTTATCACTTGTGTACCCCTGTGCTCAAAGGACCCCCAGCTCGCCATCCCTTGGCTGGTCAGCTTCCTGCTGTGGTTCACTGATGACCATTCCCTCCCTCCACTAGTGCCTGGCCATGCCTTCCTTCTGCCTGATGTGTCCCTTTGCACGTTTTCCCTGCAGGGCTCAGAATGGAATGCCTCCAATTTGGAAGATTTGCAGAACAGAGGGTGAGTAGGTTCGGACCATCAGCTTAACAGCAAGAGCCTGGCCTTAACACTTTTCTATGCAACAAACTCTATTCCATACCTGCTGTGTAACCTGAGTCTTACTTTAGGGTTTGCAGATCCAAACAAGCTCTTCCTCCAAACTCCTTGTCCCAGAAACAGGCACCCTGAAGTAAAAGAATCTTACTTCTGACCTTGACTAACATCTCCAAGCAAACAAAGGAAGGCAGTAAGCTTATAGCTATAGGTAGTAAAAAGCTGCAATTACTGAACTGGATGCTGCATAGTTGGCTCCATGCCCTCAGCCCCAGCCCATGGTTGTGGTCTGATTACAGAGGCACTTCAGACCTCCAGGCTGTGGCAGGAAGGAAAATGTGGAGAAGAGCATTTGTTCCTCTGAGTGGGGCCCAGTAGGAAGTAAAATCCTGTAGCTCTCAGGCTGAGCACTGCTGGGTTCCTCTGTTTCCTGCCCTTTCTACTTTTCAAGTTTAGATTATCCTTTCTCTAGACCAGGTGGTTATAAGCACCAAGATTGTGCAATTAAATAATTATTAATGGGTTTGGCTTATTTGTGCCAAAGCAGTGGAAAAAACTAATCAGGCTGGTGAACTGATAGTGTAATTCTGTACCTCAGAAATTCAGCCTGGCAAAATTGACTCTTCTTGGTGAGCTCAGGGTCTGCTGTGGTTTCCTTGAGTCCAACAGGTCCTACATGATTGCCAGTGATCTCATACCTGGCTGGGAAAAGGGATGTCACTCTGTTGCAGTGATACTCTCTTGTTCTGCCTGGTACCCCAGCATGAGTGCATTTCATAAGCATCTTACAAGTAACCCTCAGGGCTAAAAATACTGAATGCTGTATACATAAATATCACATGCTTTCTCTAGCAGTTTCCTTTCCAGAAAATTTAGGGATAAGAAATAAATCCTCCCCAGTGGCTCATTGTCTGTTACATCTCTCTGTAGTTACTTCATGTGTTTGTTTTGCTCTGGTGTTACTGGGAGGCTTAGTCTTCCATCTTGCCATGGTTTTGGTGCAGCAGAACAAGTGTTTCATAAAGGGGCTTGGAGAAAATGTGCAAACACTGATTGCAGGAGCTCCTGTGGCACAAGTGTTGCTGATAAGTGGAATAGAGGTGGTGAGCAGTATGACCTGACATTGTGCAGAGCAAGTTTCTATCCATGGATCTCTGTTATCAGGCTCTAAACTGCCGAGCAAACCCTACCTGTGTTAGCTGCTGCTTCCTTGCATTAATTCCTGGTTTCCCAGGAATTTTGTTGAAGAGTGCACTTCCAAATACCCTTGGCAGAGCAAGACAAAACTGCAGTGTAGCAGTGGGCCATCTCTCTGAAGTGGCTGTGTTTCTCTCTGCTGTTCCCATGCAGGGTACGGTACATTTTGAATGTGACTCGAGAAATAGATAATTTCTTCCCTGGGCTCTTTGAATACCACAATATCCGGGTTTATGATGAAGAAGCTACAGATCTTCTGGCTTACTGGAATGATACCTACAAATTCATCTCCAAGGCAAAGTAAGTCTTTTCAGAAAACACAACACACTCATTTAGAAGATATATATACTAAGCATTTTGTTTTCCTGATGGTTTTCTTAACTGCTTTTCCTCCTTGCCTACCTGGCATCACAGCATTTTCATTTTGTGGTTTGCAGTAGAAGAACATCACTGTGCTAAAGACTGTCCTGAACTGCTTAGTATCTCTCTGGGATATGTTTCTAAACTGTGACACCATGTTTGTGGTACAGATTCTCTTTTCATTTGGAATACAGCTTGATGCCAGTGGGCCATTTGGGCTGAGTTCAGGAGTGCCACACTAGTCTTCAGAGGTTTTCCTGTATCTCTGTGCTTTTCCGCTTTGCTTCAGAAGAGCTGATGCAACAGAATCTCTTAGGAATATTAATAAGACCTTTTTCTTCAGTTTCTTCGTGTGTTTTGCTCCAGTTTATAAATTAGATTATCAAATCACATCCCAGACTCCAGCTGTGGCCACAGTGTTGAAAATATGTTTGATAACGCTCTGGTAAAGAACTTACTGCTTTCTTAAGCTTGTCAGATGTTTTCTGTTTAGTCATCCTCTTTTGTTCTTTCTCCCACTTCAGGAAAAATGGTTCTAAGTGCCTGGTGCACTGCAAGATGGGAGTGAGCCGCTCAGCATCCACGGTGATTGCCTATGCCATGAAGGAATATGGCTGGAACCTGGACAGGGCTTACGACTATGTGAAAGAAAGGCGCACCGTCACCAAGCCCAACCCCAGCTTCATGCGGCAGCTGGAGGAGTACCAAGGGATCCTGCTGGCCAGGTGAGTGGAAGGAATTATCCTGATTATCCATCTTAAGGCATAACACTTCAGTGGTTGACTCCATTCTTTTAGTCAGAGCTTGTATCACTGTGTTGTGCAAGCGCGGGATCTTAAGAAAGGATCTCTGTTCTCAGGGTTATCTCAGCTGAGCCTGGGAAAATGGGTGTAACAAGGAGCTGTCAGGAAGCTGTTTGACTTCTAGGATGTTTGGTTTTTGGAAAGTAGCATCCCATGAAGTGTTATCTGAGTGCAGCATTCAGAGCCATGCAGGCTCCAGCAGAGATAAGTGATGTCCCTGTTGCTTGTAACATCACTTGGCAGGGAACTCGCATTGTCCCCTCACAGTTCCCTGTTGAACATGCCCTTCCTCAGCAGCTGGTCTGGTTTTATTTAGATCCTTTTGGTAAGTGTTGGTGTGAGGGGAGGGGACAGGATGTTCTGTGCATTGCAACAGTGGTGTTTATTCCTGCCTGGAATCCTGAGGCTGGTCTGGAGCTGGGCCTGGGTATGGGCAAGTGTGTTGTAATCCCAAGCCTATCACCTGACTAGCAAAAAGACATAAATATTGCATGTTTCTAGGCTGTGTTAAGCAATGTGTTCACGTGATCAGCTGGAAGGAGGTAGTGATACTGTGTTTTGCCAGATTATGGTATTTTGTTTGGGATCCTGGTGTGCTTTGAAAGCAGATCTGCAGCAGAGTTACCCAATCTGAGACTCCTGCCACAGGAGCTGGATCTTAGCAGGTTTGGACCAAAGTAAATAGTAAATTTTGAAGCTTTTTTGGTGCTATTGGGACATGCCTTCTTTTTGTAGAATCCAGTCCAGCCGTTGTTTTATATGCTGTTACAGCAGCTCTGTCACTCATGTACTGTTTTTAAGGGAGCACTTCTTACCTCTGTCCCCTGCTTGATTTTGTCCCTTTATGTCTGTTCTATCCACTTGCAAAGACCTCAGTTCTCTTTCATTTTAATACCTTTTCCATCCTCCTTTGCTCTCCACCCGTTCCCAGTGTTTGTTGCTGGGCCAGGCCTGGATTCCCAGTTTTTACACCAACCCCTTGGTGTAAGCTCCCCTGTCCCTGGAGTGTGCTTTTTCTTTCCCTGTCTATACAGGAAAACAACCTCAGGCTTCTCCAAACTTTATCCCTGACCAGGTGCACCCACAGGATCTTCATCCTCCATCTCTTCCCATGCCTGCCTTCCTCTCTCCTACTCCCCAAACCCTGCCTGCCATAGTGACCCTCTTTCTTTCTAAAAAGCAGCCAAGTGCTATCAAGTCTCAGGACAGATCACATGGAATAGACAATTTTAAAAAATGGTGCCCTGCTGGACTGAAACCCTTTGAGACAGATACCACACCTGCCTTCGATGCCTCATGTGACACTAAACATGCTGCTGGCACCAGTTAGTAAAGGTCAGTGCTAAACTCTGGGCCAGAGATGACCTGAGCAGTGTGATGTGCATTGAGCAGACTGGGAAATTAGATCTCATTAGATTGGATGGAGAAAAAGAAGCTTTTTAGGTGTGAGAAACACACCAGCAGGTTGGTGAGCACCTGTGAGGAGCTCTGGTGTGGGAACAGCTGGTATCTCACATCTTCAAGCCCAACCTGGCAGTTGGTTTGGGTCATCTGCCAATCTGGTAGCTTGTGACATGCCTGCAAAGACACCCTGTACAAACATTTTGGTTAGGGATTATTTTTTCCTGTCTTTTAGTAATTTATTTTTTAGAGGTATATCTTTACTGCTGCCACCATTTGGCATGTGGCCTCCCACTGAAGTACAGCCTTGCTCCTGACCTACTCTGCAAGTCCCTGTACAATGGCACAAGCAGGATTACTTGTGAGGCGTTAAAAAATGCAAGAGCAGTGCGTTATATCTGTGTAGGATGAAAAAGTCTGCAGTAAATGAAGCTTCACTGAAGCAAGGAATTCTCTGTGCTGCAGAAACTGTCCCTCCTCACCCACTTCCTCTCTCAGCTCCAAACTGGTTTTTTTCCTCTTTCTTTGTGTTATTTAGCTTTGCCCTCTGGCCTCTGGCTGCCTTGTTTATTGCTGCAGTATTCCAGGACAGGTAGAAAAAACAAAACCAAAAAAACAACAGATTGACACTCATGTGACTGCTCCAATTTCAGGGGGAAGGTATGTGAGGGCAGCCATGTGCTCATACTATCCAGTTACAGTTTTGTGCTGGGGTTATAGCAACTGGGATATGTTTTCAGCTGTAAAATGAAAACCCCCTGCCTGCTTTTAGTCACAACAAGAAGTGTGTTTTGCTCTTTGGGACTGTCATACTTCCTGGGGTTAGTTAAATTGTCCCCTCCCTCTGTTGATAAACACTGCAAGACTGAGCCTGACCTGTTTCTGTTATTAGTTATAGATAAGTTACAGGAAATCAGTGTTTGGGATCTCCTGTGCCTTGTGCAGCTTGTGAATCAACAGCAGTTTCATACCCAAGCCTAGAGAGCTGGTGGGAGGTGTGGGGGACTCCTGGTCCAAAGCTGGTGTGGGTAAAAGCTCACCAGGAATGTTGCCCAGGAAGGTCAAGAGGCAGCTGTGGACTCTGGGAAGAGAAGTGGGCTCCTGTTCTCTGATCCTGCACCTCATGCAGGTTGTCAGACTGAGGAAGTGTCACACTGGATAGCACAGCACACCTCTGCCAGTTGTGCTTGACATCTGGTTTGGTCCTCAGATGTGTGCCAGTTGCTCACACAGGAGGGTAATTTTCACTTTCAAAATCAAATGTGCAGCAGAGAGTTGGATTTGAGCACTGAAGTGCCCTCAGAAAACACCAGCAGCTCCCCAGGTTGTGTGACCAGGGATGTCAGATGATATTCCACACAAAGCCCAAGCAAGAACCTGCCTCAGGGACAAACCTGTTTCTGCTGCCAGTGTCAAACCGCTCCAAAACCCATTGGAGACAGAGCATGTGCATCCCAGGACAGTGTCCTTGGCCTCTGATCTTGGCTCTCCTGTCCTGTGAAAGGCCCTGTGTCACACAAGGTTGTCACTGATTATAGGGTTGGAAATCTGAATCTGCCATGGATTCTTTTCCTTAGCTGTTGGGTACCCACAACTGAACTGGTACATGGTAATTAGCTCAGTACCATCTGTTAATTAACTTAACGTGGCCACTGGATGTGTCTGGGAGTGCCTGCTCATGCTAGCAAGGGACTGGAGGGGTTTTGCAAGCTCTGTAGCTCCAAGGAGGTTTCTGTGGTTTCTGTGTTCCTCCTAGGGGCAATGGGTGGAAACACATCCCTGTGGCCATGGCCACTCAGCAAACCCTGGCAGCCTGGGCTAGCTCTGGCATTTCATGGCAAGAAGTTGCCTGCAGTGCTGTCTGTAAGCCCAGGTGCATGGGTTGGGGTTTTTGGCAGGTGGAGATGAGGAAGGTGATGCAATGCCACTGGCAGTTACTTGGCCTTTCCATGGCTCAGACTTTCCTAAAGGGGCTTTCCAGGAGCTGGAGGAGTTCTGAATTTCCTTCCTGTGGAAGGTGGGTGGTAATTTGGGCTGTGTGTTTACTGTTGAGGATGTCTTGTGTGGTTTTGCACACACCTGCCTCTACTCATCCCACTCTATCCCTTGGTTACAAGCACCAGTTATTGGTGACTGAAGCTATTCAGAGAAGGAACTGTGAGGGAAGTTGGACTTTACTCAGTGTCCACCACCTGTTTGTGTCCAGCACGAGGGGTTCTCTGTCTTCTTGTCACTGCTCACCAGATAGCAAATGGAAAAGTGCTGTGTGAGAAAGGACCAAATTCTGCAGTCAGTTAAACATTGCATTTGTTGTGCTGATGGATCCAGCACTGCTGAGGAATAGGGAGGGGTATGTGGAGCAGAATGATGCCGTGGAATTTAGCTCCTGGAAAGTGGTTTGCTACTGGATCAACTTCTCCAGCAGCAGGTCTGGCCCTGAACTGTTCAGGTGAAGTCTCAGTTGTGGTCAGTGACTCCAGCATTTGGCAGTTTTTGTTGTAGGTTGTGTCCTCTTACAACCAGGTGGATCTGGCTGTGGTATGTAGAAATTACTCACTCTTTTCCTTTGCTCTCCTTCCCCGCAGCAAACAGCGGCACAACAAACTCTGGCGCTCACACTCGGACAGCGATCTCTCGGATCACCACGAGCCCATCTGCAAGGCTGGGCTGGAGCTGAACAAAAAGGAGATCACCACTTCAGCTGACCAGATCTCAGAGGCCAAGACCAATGACAACCAGCAGCCCATGTCTCCCATCTACTCAGCTGAGCTGGACAGGGAGCAGCAGCTCCCGGAGGATGCAAACATGATCGAGGATGTGTGTGTGAAGGAGAGAAGGATCCACTTAGAGTTTACTTGCAGAGACTTCCACGCTGAGCAGATGGAGGACAAGCTGAACCTGAACAACATCAATGGCTGTACAGCAGGGTGTTGTGTAGACTCTGTCCCCCCTGACAACTGCCGTGCTTCTGAGGCCCTAATGCAGCTCCAGCCCCCCTTGGAAATAACTGAGTTTCCTGATCTGACAGTGGATGACCTAGAAAAAGATGCCCTTAAGCCTGATATGAACGTGCACTTGGTTCCCATGGAAGAATTCACTTCATGTTTAAAAGACTTCCCCCAGTCCCCAAACCAAAATTCCCCAGGTCTTCAACAGAACCCTCAGCCCGAAGTGACAGACCTCAGCACAGACAGGATTGATTTCTTCAGCGCTTTGGAGAAATTTGTGGAGCTCTCCCAGGAGAGCCGGTCACGCACCTGCTCCCATTCCAGGCCAGAGGAGCAAGGGACTGGGAGAAATGGGGTCTCCAGGGTGCCAATGCTGGAAGTGCCACCTGCTGCAGATGGGGGTGCAGATGCTCGAAGGAACAGCCCTGGAAACTCTCCTCAGGCATCCGATGACTCTTCTGCAGACGAAGAGCAACAAAAGGTTAAAATAACTTAGTTTTTTTAGGAACTGCTGCTTGACCCTATCTGTGGGCTGGTTTTTGCTGTGGGGTGGCTGCGGATGGGATTTTCTTGCCCTGCTTTCACTGGACACAGTGTTTGGGGAGGGATTGCTAGATGCTTCTCCCTTCCTTCACTTTTAGATACTTGCCCTTTTCTGCACTTTTTCCTTAAACATCAGTTTGCTGGCATTGGCAGGGCCATGAGCTGACCTTGACCTGACTTGCTGTGCTGTTCTCATGAGAAATTATTTTTGAGTTTTGCATCAGGAGAGCAGAAAGGTGGGACTTGATCCATTAACATACCCAGACCCTGAGCCCAGCCAGCATCCCCAACTTGCACAGATATTTATCTGAGTTGAGAAATCCACCAAAGAATGAAGCAAAACTGGCCTATTTCCCTGGTTGGGAAGCACCAGCATTGGGGTAGTAAATTAAGGCAGGTGTAGAGCTTCCACTGCTGGAGGAAGAAATTAACCTGTCCAGGTGATTGGGATTGGGCACATCATGGCTCACTTCTCCTGGGTAGAGAGATGGTCTTGAAAAAATTTAGTAACCTCTAAATTTAGGTACCTTTTTCTCATAATTGCTTTTCAGCCTCCAGGACTCTCATAGGGATTGATGATGTCTGGGGCCATCACTTTCTGGGAGCTTCTCTTATTTAAATTCCATCCTGCATTGTTTGAATCTTTTCCATCTCCATGTGAGGCAGTAAGGCTCTTCCAAATATAATAGACCAATGCTCTCTCCTGTGATTTGGCAGAGAGTGTCTGTGGGGATTGGGAGCTTCCCTGGCCATTTTGCTCTGGGAAACCAGAACATTTCAATGCTTGGTCATTCGTTTTGCTGTACTTCCGTCTGCTCCATACATGAGTGGAATTTGTCATGTTTTCAGTTCAAAATGGTACTTTGAGCAATATTAAGATTCTTTTTGTTTGTTGGACTTCTTTTCATTTAGAAAAACAAGAAAGCTACCTTTTCCTTGGAGTTTGTTGCAATTAAGATCGTTAGATCTTAGTCTAAGTGAAAATCCAGCCTGGAGTATGTTAAATTCCATTTTAGAGACAGTAAAAAACCTCCATTAGTGATCGCTGCTCTTGTTATCTCTCTCCACACACTGCCACATGCTTTTTTGTTCCTCTGGGGATGTGCACCCCCATTATCTCTAACCTGCTGCTGTTTGCTCCATGTCAGTACAGCTGATACACTCTGTAATTCTCCTGTTTGTGTGTTGCAGGAGGTCCCTGAGCTGCCTGGTGCAGGTCATCTCACAAGATCCCACTCAGAAAATGCCATTTCTGTGAAGGAAATTATCACAGAGATCGAATCAATCAACCAGGGAGCAGGACCTGCCCAGCAGAAAGAGGGTTCAGCCAACCTCAGCCAGACACCAAAGAGGAACACGGTGCATGACCTGCCAGTGGAGGTGATTTGGGCATCAGAAAAGTTGGAACAGAGTGAAGGAGCCTGTGCTGGACACCAGGAAAAGGAGAAGGACCCTCTGCCAACTGAGCAGGAAGAAGCCCCGTTTCTGCAGCTGTCTTCTGGTAAATCAGACTTGGAGGAAAGCAGCTCTGGTGGGGAGCAGCAGGAGCCTCGTGGCTCCATCAACCCTGAGCCCAAGTGGTGCCCGGGCTCGGTCCGGCGAGCCACGCTGGAGTTCGAGGAGCGCTTGAGGCAAGAGCAGGAGCACCAGCACACGGCCCCAGCCTGCACCTTACCCACCCGCAAGAACTCCAGGAACGACTCTCCTGCTGCTGAGCTCCTGCCACGGGGGAAGAGCGAGGAGCCACCCCTGGAGCTGGCTCCGGAGGGGGACAAGGCTCAGAGTCCAGGTGCTGAGGAGCTGCTGCTGCCTCCTGGGGCAGAGCAGCCTGTGGGCAGACACCTGCCTGCACCCCTCGGCCCCCCTGCCCAGGAGTCCCTGCCCGCAGAGCCCAGCCCGGGGCAGGGGGGAGCAGCACAAGAGTGCAGGACAGTGGTCTCATTTGGCAGGACAGAGGAGCCATCCCTGTCCTCCCTCCTCCCAAAAAGAATCGAAATCATCGAATACACCCTCACGGTCAGGCCTGCGGAGCAGGGCCCCGACACAAGCTGTGAGCGGGGCAGGCTGGCTGCAGCCACCCCATCTTTAGATGAAAACTTGAACCCCTCGATGTGCTTGGAGAAGGCTCCAGCAGATCCCTCGCTGCCGGAGCATGCGGTACACAAGCAGGCCGTCTTCACCGTGGGCAGCCCCAGCAAGGAGGGCAGTGAGGTATCTGCTCTCCTTGGTGCTGCTCCTCCCTCTGCCCAGGTGACCTGTCCACCTTCAGCCAGCCTCGAGCGCTCTCCTCACCCCTGCGTCATTCACCTGGAAGGTGTCACTGAGCAGAGCACGGGTACGGACGATGAGCCGGTCACGCCGTGTGGCACCGAGGGAGACGCCACTCTCCCGTTCAGGGACGGTCCCAAACCTCTCTGTGGGGGCGGTGCTGGCATCTCGAGGCAGCTGAGCAGCGAGGACTTGAGCAGGCAGCATGCTGAAAACACGGACCTTCTGGACATCTCGTTCCTGTGTTACAGCCTCCCTCACAGCTCCAGCAGCCTCAGCGTGGAGGAGCGCTCCAGCAGCCCCAGGCCGGTCAAACAGCGGGCAAAGGAATTAGAGGCTCGGATCCGGCATGCGGGGCTCACCAGACCCTCCCACATGAAGCGCTCGGCGTCCCTGGCCAAGCTGGACTGCCTGGACCTCTCCAAGGATGATTTACACGACAGGGAGTCGGCCTCTTCCAATGCCAACCCGGTGCTTCTCACCTGCGTTGCCCTCCGTCGAGGTTTTCGTGGGGGGAGGTTGGAGAGGGGCTCAGAGAGCACCTGTGGGAAGCATCAGCTCTCCTCCCTGGAGCCCACTAAGCATTTTGTGGAACAGCTCAGAACAGCCGAGTGCATTGCCCAGAGCAAGCCGGTGGAGAGGCCGCTGGCTCAGTACGCCAAAGAGTGCAGCTCCAGCCAGCAGAGTTTGTGTTCCAGTGCGGATCCAACGTGGACTAGCTCTGGGGAGGGCACTCCATTGCTCCAGGTGCAGGTCCTGGACTCCTTGTCTCCATCTCAAGCTCTGGCTGTCGCCCCGCGGCAGCAGCACGGGAGAACTCACCCTCTGAGGAGGCTCAAAAAGACCAATGACAAAAAGCGGACAACCAATCCCCTCTACAACACGATGTGATCCTGAGCCCTTGGCTGTGATTTCTTACCCAGAACCTGTGGTGTTGCTTTCACACAAGGGGGCAGGTGTAATATAAGGAACATGCACTTTATTGGTTAATTTTATATATATTGTCATTTTACTGTTCCTGGCGCATGTAGGTGTGGGTTGGTTCTTCTGTGTGTGACTCCGACTGCAGGACTGTTTGGGTTTAACTGAGATAACCTCAAATGTTCTTTTTTTATTATTGTTGTTAGTTTGTTTTAAAAGAACACCTTTATCATGAGAAAATTAATGTTGGCTTGCTTTGGCAAGATGGAGTTTTGCTTACAACCAGATCCTAGTTCCTAACTTGAAATTTCCCCATGCCTTGAAATGATTCTGGGTAGTTGGTGGGGTGAGAGCCCCTGTAAATGTGAAGGTTGTGCCAAGGTCCCTTTGTTTGGCCTTTCTTCTATTCTGCAAACTGGAACTCCGCCGTGCTGGCAGATCCCTCACAAAGATGCTTCAGGACAAATGCCCTGGGCTCAGTTCAGCTGGTGCTTCCCTGTAAGGAGCACACAGGGGTAAATCTTCTCAATGGACGAGCTCTAATAACCCTGGGCAGTACCAAGACCAGCCCTCCTATTTGCCACGGGGCACACAGAGCTCTCTGCTCTGTGCTGAGGTGGGGCAGAGCTCCTCCAGGAGCTGTCACCTCTACCCCCAAAGCCAGTGTTCTTTTAAAACAAACAGCTCATTAGGGTTTTAACCCTCCCATTACTTGAATACTGCTGTGGGCCTTCTAAGTTCATGGCCATATCATCTGTCCTCTGCCCTCTTCCTACTGCCTGCCCTCTGCCCCAAAGCTATTCTTGTGCTGCCTGAGTTTCCCTCTCCTCTCTGCCGTGCCCACAGGTGTTTCTGGTGGCTCCCAAAACTTGAGCTGTTTTTGTTACATGACATACTGCCCTTAATGCAAAGCTTTCTTCTCTCTGCTGTCACTCCTAACTCCAGACCCAGAGGGAAAATCTTTTCTGGAAGTTTTTTCTTCTTTTCTTTTCTTTTTTTTCTTTTTTTTTTTTTTTGCCTAAATTGTATATATGATATTTATATGAATTTCTTTTTCTATGGTTTTAAAAAAAAAAAAATAAGGGCAAGACTTTATTCTGTAAACTGGAAAACAAACCCACCTGACTCAAACTCAGTGCTGTTCTTTGTGATCTGCACAGACATGGGAGTGGATTTGACATTATAAGCTGTCTTCTCTTTCCAAAAGTGAGCCTCAATGCCAAATGTGTCCCTTCTCCTCCAGTCCTGTGTGAACCCCTGTAATCCCACTGTGGAGGGGCACTGTGTGTGTGCCCATCTCCTTCCTGCTTGAAGCTGGGTTCCAGGAGTGCCAGTTGGATGTGGAAACCCTTTGGCTGCTCTGAGCCATTCTGCAGGTTCTTGCTTCCCTGGAGAAACTCTGTGTGAAGGTTCTGCTCCATATTTCAGCAAATTATTTTGGGGTTTCTGAGCAGTTTGGCTAAATAAGAGCTCCTTGTTTCTATCTGGGTGCATCAACAAGTTGTCCCTGTGCTGTAGGAGCAGAGGGAAAGGCCAAGGGGAGCTCTGGGTCCTGTCCACAGTCCCGTGGCATGTCCTGTCTGAGCTGGTGCTTGGCTGGAGCCCAGACCTGCCCTCTGGGGAGGAGCAAAGCAAAGAGAAGATGCAGAATGGCTCAGGCTGCTGAAACCCAGCATGGAGAGGAGCAGCAGCCAAGCACATGCCTAGAAAGCAACCTTAAAGCTGCAGACCCTTGCAGGCTCAGATGGGACAAACCCTTTTGAGCTGGAGAGGAGTGCACAGCAGTGGAGCGCTCTGGAGTATTGGGAAGCAGCATGTGCCTGCCCTGGGGAAGGTGTGTGTGGCATCCTCAGCCCACAGCTGGTTGGCAAGGTAATGCCACCTTGCTGCCCTCTCTGTAGCTCCCAGGGGTCTTTCTGTGCTGCCTTGCAGTCTGGGCAAGGTCTGTGAGTCAGCCACGAGCACTGTCCCTTCCTTTCCTGAACTCTACCCGTGCTGGAGCACAGCCCTGTCCTGGGTCAAACAGCTTGTCATCCCAGGCCATTTCAGTCACTAGAAGTCACCCAAGCCCCCTGGCCCAGGAGGCCAGATCCTTCTTTGGGATGGTGAAAAACATGTGGCTTCTAGCCTTCTCCAGCTGGCTCCGGAGCCAGGCAGACACTGTGGAAAGGCCAAGTGGCTCATGTCATCTGGAGAAGGACAGGTTCAGCCCTTGCCTCCCCTACAAACTTCACCAGGCCCTACTGCCCACTGTTCTGACTCCGAGGACATGCCTGCCTGTGCCTCCACGGGTGGAAGGGACTGGTTGCCATCAGCTTGCCTTGCGTTGGAAGGTGCATGCTTGGCTGGCAGCATGTCCTGGTGACAAGGATCTGCTGGGCAGGGAAAAGCCCTGTGTAGAATTTTTTCACTTGAGAAGGCACGAGGAGGAGGAAAAGATCAGGTTTCTTTGCCCAGCTTGATCTCAGGAGAAATGCCCTCTGGGAGGGGTTTTCAATGCAGACCAGAAATGCTGCTTTCTTCCAATACTCAGCTGCTCTCCGGGTGCTTCAGCTGGGCAGAACAGCAGAGGGGCAGAGGCCCCTGCAGGGAGGTGTTTTGCTGTCCCCTTGTCCTTGGCTCTGGCCCAGCACAACTGGTTTTTCTCTGAGAAGGCTGTGGGCAGGCAGAGGGAATCAGGAAAGGTGGTTCTCTTACAGAGTGATGAAGGCCTTGGAGGTCTGGAGGCTCTGAGTGGGATGGCAGGACAGGGACGGACTGGAGGGATATGGACCTCCTTTTCCAGTGTCTGGGCAATGAAGCCACCAAGCCCTTGGCATCAGAGGTCTCTGCTGGGGACGATTGTCCCTTCTCCATGCTGGTGGCTCGTGGGAGGGTTCCTGTGGCCACCCCACAAGAGCTTCTTGTGACCCACTGAGCACCATAGGGAGCAGCAGCACCTCCAGGGTGCTCAGCAGCTGACAAGCCTCACGGTAGAGGGGGGTTGGGAGACACGTGTTGTTTTAAGGGCATTTTTGTACAAAGCAACTGTTCTTTGGTCTCTGGCGAAGCCTCTCGGAGGACGCTTTATTGTTTACATTGACTCCTGTACAATATCCCAGCCATCGCTGCCCCGTCCCGGCCGTACTGTAACATGTGAGCCTTGCACAAACGGACTGTGTGTGTGAAACTGGTTCTACACTGCGTTCTGTTGCACTCGGTGGTGTGTGTGAATGGTGCGTGTGTGTGAGTATGTGTCTGGTCTGCTTGAGAAGTTGTGACTTGTACAAATCTCTCCCCTCTCGGCCCTTTCCTGGGGGCACGGTCCCAGCAGGTGGCAGGAAGTGACACTGCTTCTGGGTCACTTGGATGTTTAAACGGAGCAGGGATTAGCTCCGTGTCCCTCTGCCAGCAAAGGGTGGAAGGGATCCTGCCCCAGCTCCGGCTGCTCTGGGGACATCCTGGGAGGAGCGAGCTGGGAATCCGTGGCCACAGGGGCACTGCACCTGCCGGGGGCTCCAGGATCCTCGCGGCTCTCTGGCAGGAGGAAGCCATACCGACCGCAGGGCCCTGCTCCCCGCACGGTGCATCCTGCCTTAATCCAGTCCTGGCTCCACACAAACCCCCCACTTCTCCCCAAGGGGGCCCGAGCCCTTGGTGTGGGGCAGGTGCTGGCCTGGTGCAGGAGGGTCCGGGCTGGTGCAGGGCTCGGTGCCTGTCCAGCAGTGCTGCCAGAGGTGCTAACAGCCCACCCGCGCTGCAGACTTCTCTGATGGCACGAGAGAAGGTGCCAGTGCCTTTTATTTTCCTTTACGGAGATGTGACGTCCGTGTGCTGGTTTATAGAGATTGTCCATTGCTGAGCAGCTGGCGGTGGGGTTGTGAATCAGGGAGGGGAGCACTTTTGTCCGACCCTCCTGGATTCTCCTTGGTGGCTGGGATCATCCCCTTTCCCCTTAAAGACTTTATGACCGATGTGCTCAACTGTTTTTAAATGTGAACTTGTGCACTGATGTGCAGATTCAATGGTCTTGTTACTGAATTAATAAAAGTTTTATTTTGAAGATGACAAAGGTGTGTGGCTTCCTGTTTGGGATCAGGGCTGGGCGAGAGGGAGTGATCTGCGCTGCTCTCAGAACATGGCATGGCAGCAGGGATCTAGAAAGCCAGAGCAGGGTTGTTCTCTCTGATGGATGGCCCCATCCTATTCCTATTCCAAGTGATGGGGCAGTGCTTCCAAGCAAGAGGTACTTCCAGATCATTCCCTGCAATTGCAGGGAAGATTCCTGAGGTTGTGTATTTAAAACTGTCAGGAGGTGCACTGTAGGTGCTCTCCTTGCACTGCTGCAGACACCAGAGCTGTGAGGAAGGGTCCTGGGTTTAAGCTCCAGGGGGATGTGAGGTTTTAGCTGGACACTGGACAACCTGTTCCAGGTTTTGGTTTTGCTCCATTTAAGCAATAAAGGCAGTGCATGGGTCTCTGTGGCCTTGCTGTGAGCAAGGGACTTGTGGAGAAGGCCAAATTCCCTGGGCTGGGCTCAGCCTCACCATCCATGGCAGGAGCTTCCCACCACAACTGAGAGGGCACCAGGATGGGGGGCCAGGGTGGCAGGGCTGTCACTGCAGGGCTGTCACTCTGGGTCTGGCAGTGTGTCTGGCTTTCCCCATCCCTTCCCACTCCCCACCAGCACCAGCTGGGAAAAGGCTTCCCAGGGCCTTTTGTTCACTTGCTGGGGATGTGACTTGGAGTTAAGGACACAGGACACGGCACTTGCTCCATCCCCAAATACGGAGTGAGCCAGGGCCGTGGTGGGACAGGGCAAGCAAGGGATGCCTCTGCAGCCCCCTCCCTCCCTACCACCTCTTTGGCAGGGCAAACAAGAATGTCACCTCTTCCCTGCCTTTTTGCCAGCTGCCCCCTCCTGCCTGCTCAGCCAATGCTCGTCCAGCTCCACACGGTGCCCTTGTAGGGTCCAGGGCTTTGCTGCCTTTCCAGGAACCACCCCTCCTCTCCCTCTGGTCCCCGAGCCCTACAATCCCTTAATCCCCTTGGGCCAGGGCATCCCTGCAGGGCTGGGCTTCATTAAATCCCAAATTCGATTTCTGGATGTGCCTGTAACCATCCTGTTGGGCTGGGGCTGAGGTGGCTTGCAGACCCCTTTTTCCTGGGCGAAGGTGGGGACCCCGTGGGATGCTGTGAGTGTTGGGAGCCTCAGGAGCAGCCCATGGCCATGGTCCCTGTGGGACCTCCCCGGGCCGTGGGGGGGGACCCATCACAGGATCACAGCCCTGTGCAGAAGTGACCCCCAGGGTGATGCCCCGTCCCTTGATTTCTCCCAATACTTCAGAAAGGCTCAGGGGGCTTTTCCTGCCCCTCATCTCCCAGCCCGACCGGTTCCCACGCACGGCGCCGGGGGACCGCGGGCACCCTTGGG
>NC_031787.1:5724652-5820593 GCF_001522545.3 Parus major | reverse complement strand
GGGGGGACGCGGGGAGCGGGGCTGAGCCCCCCGGGCCCCGGCCCCTCGCCGCCCGCCGGCGGAGATGGCTATATTTGGACAGTGACCTCTGGTCGTTCCCAAGCAGTCGCTGCGGATTCAATTGTGGCAACGTAATGGCACGGCCGGGGAGCGGGGCTGTCCTGCCTGTATCCTGCCTGTACCCTGCCCTTACCCCGCCCGTACCCCACCTGCACCCCACCTCTTTGCCAGCACCCCAGCCGACCCCACTTGCGCCCTGCCTGCACCCCACCCAGCTCTCGTCCCTGCACCCCACACCTGCACCCTTTTCAGCCCTGCTGCACCTTGCCAGCGCCCCACCTGCTCCTACCCACCCCTCCTGCACCCTACACGTTGCCTGCACCCTGCTCAACTCTGCCTGCTCCACATCTGCACCCCACCCCGTGCCTGCATCCTGCCCAAGCAGGCCGTCCCCTCCTTCCCTGCGTGCTGACACCCCAGACTCCGCTCCCGCCGGCAATGCTCGAGGTGCTGGGAGAGCGTCCCCACGGAGCCTGCTCGCTCCTCCCCGGGGCTGGGGACACTGAGGGGGTGACACCAGCAGTGCCGTCGTCCAGCCCCTCTTGGTAGCCAGGCTCTGGCCCCTTGGACCCGGCTCCAAGCCGTTCAGCCAAACCAGAGATGATGCTGGAGTGCTGCGAGGACTCCGAGGACACCCAGGGACTGGGTGAATGTGGTTTGGCAGGGAGCTGCATGTGCCCTATACAAAATCCACCGGCTGGGACGTGGAGGAGCAGATCTGCTCCTACTTCTACGCTGGCTCTGTGGGCTGGGGACAGGGGTGCCTGGCCATGTCTTGGTAGCTGGATGTGGCTCCTGACAATGGCTGTGTATCCAGAAGAGCACGGGGGATTCCCCAGGGTAGCCAGTGGCTCATGGGTGCTGCAGAGCCTCAGCTCCAAGGGTTTTGTTGTCCTGAGTGTCTCAGTCTTCCCGTGGGGCAGGTCCCAGGAGCAGCACAGCCTGGAGGACAGCATCGTGCCCACCTGTGGCTGAGGGCTGGAGACACCACGGTGGGGGGCTCCTCGACACCCCAGTGTGCCTGTGGGGCTGTGTCTGTGAGCCAGGTCCAGCCCTTGCCCAGGTGGGGGTGCAGAGTGGGTAGCAGGGATCCATGGCACAGGACAGGGATCCATGGAGGGAGGCGTGAGCCACCAGCAGGCAACTCTGGAGGCAGAGCCCTCCTCCCAGGTGCTGGGTCAAGCCAGGCAACCTCAGGCCACTGATGCAGGATGGGATACAAGGGGACAATCTGTGACCTGGTGCAGTTTTATGTCCACCCCAAAGTCCCCTCTGCCCTGCTACTCCTCTGCAGCAGCTCATGTGCCACCGCCAGTGCCAGCCACAGGGCACAGCACAGCAGTGGGGTACAACACAGCCACAGGGCATTGCACATCTGTGGGGCATGGCACATCTGTGGGGCATGGCACATCTGTGGGGCATTGCACATCTGTGGGGCATGGCACATCTGTGGGGCATGGCACATCTGTGGGGCATGGCACAGCCATAGGGCATAGCACAGCTGTACATGATGGCATGGCCATGCCCCTGCCCAGTGTCAAGTGGCTCTGGCCACCAGCTGAGAGTCCCCAGCACCTGCAGCACCCCCACATCCCCACACAGGGGATGGCCCAACTCCCTCATGTGGGGTCAGGGCCACATCTCATATCCTCACCCTCCATGGCACCTCAGTGTTCCCAGGGTTCCTGCTGTGCCCAGAGTAGGATGAATATCTCAGAGCACGAGGTCTGAGGGGATCAAAACCCCTCCAAGCGGTGCGAGGGTGGGAGGTGGTGGCCTGACCCTGTCCCCACAGCCATGAGCCGCCGTGTGGTGCGCCAGAGCAAGTTCCGGCACGTGTTCGGGCAGCCGGTGAAGGCAGACCAGATGTACGAGGACATCCGTGTCTCCAAGGTGACATGTGACAGCTCCTTCTGCGCTGTCAACCCCAAGTTTGTGGCCATCATTGTGGAGTCCGGTGGTGGTGGGGCCTTCATTGTCCTGCCTCTTGCCAAGGTGAGTGGGGAGAATGCTGGGCCACGCTGCTGAGATGTGCTGGGGGGAACATGCTGATGGGCTTTGCTTTTGGGGAGCTGCTGTGGCCCCAGAGCCCCCAGCTTTGCCCCAACACCCTCTCCTGATGTGGGGACTCAGGGCAGGAACAACCTGGGTGAACATTGGCACCTGCCAAGGGTGACATCCCTGGGGCAACCAAGGTGATCTGGGAAACTCCCGGCTGCCTTCTCCCCAGCCCCAATTCCCTGGGTCAGAGCATGCCCAAGGAGCAGCACCCAGTGGAGTCTCTGCCAACCCTGGCACAGAGGCTGGGAAAGGGTCCCCAACCCCTCCTTGCCATCAGAACAGACACAAAACAGCCTCTCATGGGTCACATTGTTCCCCTTTGTGTCCCTACAAGGCCTTGTTCCAGGTGAGCCCCATTTTCCCTGTGTGCCTCAGTTTCCCCCCTCAAGGCAGGTGCAAACCTCTGGCCACCGCTGGCACCCCCTGCATGTCCCCATTTGTGTCACAACCCCACGTGATGACCAGGCTGGGCTTTGGGGGGCACCTGGCAGGGTCTCCCCTAAAGGATTCATCCTGACCCCTCACCATTGCAGACAGGACGGGTGGACAAGAACCACCCGCTGGTGACAGGACACACAGCGCCCGTGCTGGACATCGACTGGTGTCCCCACAATGACAACGTCATCGCCAGCGCCTCGGAGGACACCACCGTCATGGTGAGGGGCTGGACCCTGCATGGGGAGGGGGTGGCAGGCACTGGGGGAGCAATGCAGAGCATCCCCCCCCTCGCCGCCTGTGAAGTGTCATTGGCCTATTTTTAGCGCCGGTGCCATGCGTTCACGCTGGCGGCGGCTGCTCGCTCCATGATGCAGCACTTTGTGCTAAATATACCCTCCCTGGCGACTCAGCATGCAGGAATAGCTGGGGGGGGCTGGGGGCTGCACCCCGGCTGTGCCCCCCCTTCCTGTGCCCACCAGCACCCCGTGTGCTGGGGATGCACCCCAGGATGGAGGCGCTTGTGGTGTCTCCTTGCCACCCTCCCCGCAGGCTGAGCCGGGATTAATGATGAGGTTAATTGGCTCTGAGGCCCTCATCCTCTTAGTGCTCACACACAGGGTGATCCCCAATGCCCAGCTCTCTGTCCTCTCCCCAGGTGTGGCAGATCCCTGACTATGTCCCCGTGCGCAACATCACGGAGCCTGTGGTGACACTGGAGGGACACTCCAAGCGGGTGAGCATCATCTCCTGGCACCCCACCGCCCGCAACGTCCTGCTCAGCGCAGGTAAGGGGGTCCCGGGTCACCCTCCCCGGGGTCACGGGAGATCCATGGGGTGACAGCATTTGCCCCCTCGGTCCTCTGCAGGCTGTGACAACCTGGTGATCCTCTGGAACGTGGGGACTGGGGAGATGCTGCTGGCTCTGGATGACATGCACACTGACCTCATCTACAACGTGGGCTGGAACCGCAACGGCAGCCTGCTCGTCACCACCTGCAAGGACAAGAAGGTCCGTGTCATCGACCCCCGCAAGCAGCAGATCATAGCGGTGAGTGCCCCTGCTTGTGTCCCCCCTCATCCCACCGCGGGGTCCCCCCCAGTGCCTGCCTGACCCTACTAACCCCGCACCGCGCGTCTCTGTTTGATTTAACCCGCTAACGCCGGCGCAGGAGAAAACCAAACCGCACGACGGCACCCGCCCCATCCGTGCCATCTTCGTGGCCGATGGCAAGATCTTCACCACGGGCTTCAGCAGGATGAGCGAGCGGCAGCTGGGCCTCTGGGACCTGGTATGAGACAGCGGCTCCAGCCCGGCCAGCGCAAATCCCACGGATCTCAGCCCTACAGGGAACGCTCTGGGTGCCGGGGAGGCTCTCTGGCACCGCGTGCGCTCAGGCGGCGCCATGGAATGGGACTCAGCGGCTGTTTTGGGGGACAGATCCGGACCCCCTCCATTTTCCCCCCTTCCCGTGTCCCGTGCTGACTGTGTCCCCCTCCCCCCAGGAGAGGTTTGCCCCCCACGAAGGGCTGAGGCCTGTGCGGGCCATCTTCACACGGGAAGGACACATCTTTACCACAGGCTTTACCAGAATGAGCCAGCGGGAGCTGGGCTTGTGGGACCCGGTAACGAGGCCGCATGGAGTGCTGCCCTGGGAACTTGGCCCCCCCTGCCAACCTCCCTGCCCCAGGATGGCATGTCTGCTGCATCCCCCTCCCAAAAGATGCCAAGTTCCTGAGTGTGCCGTGCTGTGCTGGGGGTTGGGAAGCAGGGGGTGCTGGGGATGGGGGGTACAGCTGAGCTGGGGGTACCCAGCCATACAGGTGGGGCAGGGTGCTGGGGGGGGGGGCATGCCAGGCTGCCTGCCTGGGGGGTTGTGTACCCCAGAGGGGACGAGCCCTGTTCCCCAGTGTGCCGTGGCTAATGTGTGTGACTAACCAGGGTGGGGGTTTTGGGGTCACTGCTCACACCCCTCCACCACTGCTCCGGCCCCACAGAATAACTTTGAGGAGCCCATTGCTCTGCAAGAGATGGACACAAGCAACGGGGTCCTGCTGCCCTTCTATGATGCCGATTCCAGCATTGTCTACCTCTGCGGGAAGGTAACCCCTCCCTCCCTGGGGTGCATCCCCCCTGCCACCCTGTCCCTGAGGGTGCCAGGGCTGGCTGACACCTGTCCCCCACCCCTGCAGGGTGACAGCAGCATCCGCTATTTCGAGATCACGGATGAGGCGCCCTATGTGCACTACCTGAACACCTACAGCAGCAAGGAGCCCCAGCGGGGCATGGGCTTCATGCCCAAGCGTGGGCTGGATGTCAGCAAGTGTGAGATCGCCAGGTGAGAGCCAAGGGGGCTGGGGGGAGCCCCAGGGGTCAGGGGGGTCAGCTGGGCCCTGACTGCCTGCGCCCCACACAGATTCTTCAAGCTGCACGAGCGCAAGTGTGAGCCCATCGTCATGACGGTGCCACGCAAGGTGAGCCTGGGGGGATCCCAGGGGAGGTGGGGGCCTGGGGGGGAGACACCCCACATCTCACCATGGCCTCTCCCTCCTGCAGTCAGACCTCTTCCAGGATGACCTGTACCCCGACACGCCAGGCCCCGAGCCAGCCCTGGAGGCAGATGAGTGGCTGTCAGGGAAGGACGCAGAGCCCATCCTCATCTCGCTGCGGGATGGGTACGTCCCCATCAAGAACCGGGAGCTGAAGGTGGTCAAGAAGAACATCCTGGACAGCAAACCCCCGCCAGGCCCCCGACGCAGCCACTCCACTTGCGACTCTGACTTCTCTGTGAGTGTCCGGGGGACAGGGAGGAGGCAGCAGGGCTGTCCCCCTGCTCTGGGGTGGGCCAGACTCATCGGTGACCCTGTGTACCCATTCCCTGCAGCAGCCAGCCTTGGAGGAGGTGCTGGAGGAGATCCGTGCCCTCAAGGAGACGGTCCAAGCGCAGGAGAAGCGCATCTCCGACCTGGAGAACAAACTCTGCCAGTTCACCAACGGCACGGACTAGCTCGGTGGCCACGGCCACCACCACGGGCAGGGCCAGGACTGCCCCGGCCTCCCGGGGATTAAAGCCGAGTCCCCACCTTGGGCAGGAGCCCGGAGCCGTGTCCTTTCCCCAGGAGCCGAGGGGGCAGGGAGGGGTCGGACCCTGACCCCGCCTGTGCTGGCATCAGTCGCATCCTGCTCCCGCAGCAGCCGAGGGGGTCCCGCTTCAGTGCCCGCAGGCTGGGGCTGCCGAGCATCCCTCCGCGGGGACCCGCACGCTGAGCACCAGCATCCTCCCAGGACAGGGAGCTGCCGCGCCCCCCCGGCCAGGATGTGCTTGTGTACGGTGCTACACCCCCACTCCATCACCCCCTCACCTCCCCCTGCCCCATCGGCCCCTCGGCGGGCGCTCCCACCCGGCTCTTTGCTCCTGGACCCCTTTAATAAAGGGCTCAGCCACCCTTGGCTGCGTGGCAGGTACCGGGGACGAGGGACCACCGTGCCAGGGGTGCTGCCTGCACCCCGCCGCCAGCACCCGCTGCCTGTGAAGCCCCGGCACAGGCAGAGGGAGGTCGAGAGAGACAAACATTAAAGAGCATTTATTGGTGTTGGCCGCAGTCGGAGCTGCTCGGGCTCCCCCGGCCCTGGCCCAGATGTTGCTGTGGGGTGCACGGGTGGGTGGAGGGGGGGGCACCAGCTATGAAAAATCCCAGGGGAGCAAGTCCAGCCCCCCCCCCCTGCAGCCCCCGACCCCCCATGTGCAAAGGGGGAGCAGCCGGGGCAGGGGGCCGGGGTTAGCACCATTTGACGTAAGGTTTCTCTCGGGGTCAGTGCCCGGGACGAGGGGGTGCAGCGCTGCCAAGGTGGGGCATCCGAGCAGGGTGGAGGGGTGCGAGCAGGGTTAAGGGGGGTGACACCGGAGCGCCCTTCACAGGCACCCCTTCAGCTGCCCCAGCAGTCCCCTGCCATGGGGGGCGGCTGTGCAGCCCCTCGCTGGCTGTGGGGTACCATAGTGCTGAGCCCCCACCCCTGCTGGCAGGCAGAGCAGCTCCTGGGTAAGTGCACTTGGTAGCGCCTGGGCAGGGGGGGGAAGAGAGAACTGAGCAGAGCCCTCTGGCTCTGGGGGCACCCCAGGACCCCACACAACTGGCGACCCACCCATCTGGGGCAGGAGGTGCCTCCCACCGCCTTCCTGGGGTGAGGGGCTGAGCAGCACCCCATAGGGCGGCTGGGGGAGTAGGGCTCTCCTGGAGAAGGGGTACAGTCCGTGGAGTTGCCCTCCCTGGTCCCTGCCACCCCAGGTGCAGGGTTAACATCCACCCCCACCCTGTGCTGCTGTGGGGTGCCCCCACCTCACCCCAATACTGCCCCAGCTCTGGGGAACGTTCTCCCAGGGCCAAATCCTGCTCCCCCCTTTCCCATTTGCCCTCCGCAGTTTTTGGACTGGGTACCCCCACAGCACTCCCCTCCCGTGCCTGCAGACACGGCCCCGGCCACATCCCCATCCCCAGTGGGGTGGGCGAGGGGCTCAGTGGGGGTGCGGGGTCACTTCTCCGTCAGCGAGAGCTGCAGGATCCGCTGCAGATCCTCCTCCTCCTGGCGCGTCCGGCGCTCCGCTTCCTCCTGCTCCCGCGCCGACAGCGCCATAGCCAGGCGCAGCTGCTCGGCGTAGCTGGGGAACAGGGCCCTGGGCCCCCCACCACCCCCCGGCGACGGGGCCACGGGGGGATGCGGGGATGCCGTGTGCTGGGGAGTCCTGGGGGCGGCAGGGACTCAGTGGGGTCCCCGTGGCTCCAGCCCCCACACCCACTCCCCCCAGGGGGGCTGGCCGGACCTTACCAACCTGTCTCCCCGGCGGCCCTCGTGCGACATGGGGTGGGTGCCCGGCTTGCTGTTGGTCAGTGCTTCCCAAATGGTCACCTGTGGCCGGTGCCAGAGGGGTGCTTGGAGGGCGGCAATCCCAAAAACCAGCCCCCCCAGCATGAGCTCTGACCCGCCACTGTGGGATGCAGGGATGGGGAGACGCGGGGTGAGTGAGGATCCTGGGTGGCGTCGGGATGGGGTGGGCAGCGGGGTCCCTCAGCTAGGGGTACAGGAAGAGGTGAGGGGGTGGCAGTGCCCACCTGGTCATACTCGCTGCCCGCTTCCAGCAGGCTCTGCTGGATGGCAAATTGCAGCAGGTCATCCTCGTCCTCCCGCAGGGCGTCCTGGTGGGTGCCCACCACACTGTACCCCCGCGGCACCTCGAACAGCGCCGGGTCCATCTCACACGCTCGGCACGAGGCTGTGGGGAGAACAGAGCTGGCCTGGCTGAGCACCCTGTGGGGCCCCTCCTACTCCACCCTGCCAGTTGTGTGTCCCTTACCCTGCTGTGACCCACAGCCACCAGCTGTACCCCCAGACCCCACTGGGACACCTTCCCATCCCACCTCACCATGTCGTCCCCCACATACTCAGGGAGCTGGAGCTGCTGACACTGGAGGAGTCGCTGCTGGGTGAGGGTGCCTCGCTGCTGGGGCTGTGCCGCAGGGAGCTGACAGGCTCGTCACACCCATTGAGGTTGCCGAAGGTTATTCGGGCGTTGAGGATATGGAAGATGGGGATTTCTGCAGGAAAAGGGAAAAAAAAGTGAGGAGGGAAGCTGGCTGTGCCAGCCAGGTCAGCAGCAGAGCCCACTCCATACCGATCTTGACAGGGAAGCCGGGCGGGAGGCGCAGGGTGATGAAATCCCGCAGTTTGGCGAAGAGAGCGTTGCTTATTGCCATGAGGTCGATGATGGGGGCAACCTGCTCGCAGAGGGACAGCGGGTGGTCCTCACACAGCCACAGCTTCGCCTTGAACCTGCCAGGGACAGGCGTTGGGCTGGGGACCCACCCCTACCTGTCCCCCCACCCCAAGCCCTGCAACAGTGGAGGTGGGGACACAGGGAGTCCCCGTCTGCTCCTCCCCCTCTCACTTCTGTGTCTTGGTGGTGAGCTCCATGGGCCGTCCCATGTCCCGGTTGCCCAGTTCAAAGTTGGGGTTGAAGTACTCCTCAGGGGTGATGGCAGTGGGGTTGGCGTGGCTCAGTGTCTGCGTGATCAGTGTCTGCATGGGGGGACAGCCCTGCAGGGTGAGAGGGGAGGTCTGACTGCAGGGCCACCCCCTCTGACCCATGAAACACTCACCCCATTGTTGGGTCCCACGTGCTGCTCAGCGATGCCCAGGAAGGATTGCAGGGGGGTCTTACAGCCTGTGGGAGAAGAGGGGGTGAGGGCAGAGCCAGAGGTGCCCTGCCCACCCAGCCCGTGCTGGCTCCACCTTTGCTCTTGCCCTTGTGCTGGTCTGAGAGGTGCTCGGTCCGTGTCCGTGTGATCAGCTCCACGTTGGAAGCACCATAGACCTGGCCGAGGAGGGAGAATGGCAGAGGCGGCCACCTCACCATACCATACCCTCCTGGGCAGCTCAACCCCCTGCCCCTCACCTTGGCCTCATACCCATTCACCATTTCTGTCTTCTCGCTCCTCCAGCCCAGGATCCCGGACTTGTTCCTGGGGTGACACGGCACCGTGAGCTTGCTTGGACAGCCTGGAGTGCCATCACCCCCGGGTGTGGGCTCGGTGCCACCCCAGCCCACCTCTCGAAGGCGATGTTCTTGGTGTCGAGCTGGGTAGTGACGACGGGGGCCGTCAGCCGCCCCATCACCTGCTCCTCGGTGGGCTGCACAGCAGCCAGCAGCACCTCCTGGTCGTGGCCAGCCAGGGCCAGCGTCTCTGAGTAGACCACCCGCCTGTCATGGTCAATCTCCATCACCACCGCACTGCTGTCTGCAGGGAATGGGGTCAGGACAACCACGGTGCCCACCGGCTCACCCAGCAGCACTCCCCAGGGAGGGGGATGTGCTGGTGTCACCTCACCTTGTCCCCGAAAGACAAAGCTGCGGTTGCCCCGCTGCCAGGTCATGTGGTCGAAGCCCAGCAGTGTGGTGTCCACCCGCAGGTTCTGGCCACTCTTCCACACCTTGTAGGTGTCGCTGGGGCAGATCTTGGACACCAGGGGCACTGGGGAGAAATGCTGATAGCCCAGCTGGGGATGGGGATACCTGCACCCCAAGGGGCGAGGGACGCACCTGGGGAACGCGACGCCTTGGCGGGATGGGGGTCTGCAAGCTTGGGGTGTCGGGGGACAAGGGGGCAGGTGACCCCCAACCTGGGGATAGACGCTGGGGCTGGGGGACTCTGGTGGGAAATTCCTGCTCCCCCCACAGCCATGCTATGGCCTGAGCTCACCCCAGCTGGTGAACTCCCACTTCATCTCCACGTAGAAGTCCTGGGCCTGTGGAGAGCACAGAGGGGTCAGGGGAAGCCCGTGGCCACAGCCCCCGCAGCCCCTGCTGAGGGAGGTACCTTGCGCAGCTTCTCCAGCAGGACAGGGATCCCGGCCAGGCGCTTGATGGCTCTCTGGTAGTCACGGTAGCGCAGGACCAGCTGCACCAGCTCCAGATCACGGGTGCTCACAGCCTCCTGCAGGACTGCGGGGCAAAGGGGCAGTGCCCAGGGCACAGCACGGCACTGCAGAGCTGGGCACCACAGAGCTGGGCACCGCACAGGAGCCACAGGCACAGAGCACCGTGTGAGCAGCACCAGGGCGAGCATGACCACGCCTGTGCCCGTGTCCTTGTCCACATCTGTGTCCATGGCCATGCCCATCTCCACAGCCATCTCAGGGTCAGGACAGCCTGCAGGAGGAAGGGGAGCAGCAGCCACCCGCTCACCTGTCCATCCGCTGCGGTTCTCCTTGCCCACGTCGGCACCATGCTTCAGCAGCACCCTGGCACACTCAAGGTGGCCCAGCGTGGTGGCCAGGTGCAGGGGAGTGCGTCCTCGGGGGTCCAGCTGCTCAATGTCGGCCTGCCAGGAAGGAATGAGGATCTGAGATCACTGGAGTGGCCAGACCTTGCTCTCCAGTGCTGTCCCACAGGTGTGCAGCTCCCAGACATGGAAAGCAGCCAACATTTGATAGTATTTGTGAGAGAATCCCCACCCCTGACCTCCCCAAATAAGGGCACCTCAAAAGCCTCTCCCTGCTGCCACTGCCATGCATGAAGAGGGCATGGAGAGCATGGTGGTGGCACCCAGCACCCCTCCTCACAGCCAGGCTGGGCTGCACCCACCAGGCGGGCACAGAGCACGGGCAGACCATGGCAGTGGTGGGGGGAACAGATGCCCCTGGCACAAAGTGCATGGAGCTCTGCACATCTCGATGCAGCTGCAAGCTCCAGAAAAGCCCCCACCTCTGGGATTTGGGGGGGTTGTGCCCAGTTGCCAGGCAGCAGCTGCTGGCAGCCCCCCTCCGCCAGGGCTGGGAGCGCGGCGGGCGATGTGGGCTGCGGCGGGTGCACGTGTTCCCCTGCCTGAGCCGGGGGCGGGCGGCTGCGGGAGCGGAGCGGCTGCTCGGAGGATCCCTGGGGCCCTGGGGAGCCGTCGCTGGGGCTGCCATTGTTTGTGCCAAACCCTGAGCCTGGCACCCAGCCAGCCCCGAGGAATCCCTTGTGCGGTGGCGGGTGGGCACCCCCGGCACCCACGGGCCCTGCTGCCCGTGTGGGAAGCATCACACCCATGCCCAGCTGAGGACAGGGCTTGGGGAAGGGAGGGCACCCTCTGTGCCCCAAAGGGACCATCTGGGGTAGAAGCCTCGTGCCTGGAGAGGGGCACTCAGATATTGCCAGGGCAGGAGGCAGAGGGGCAGTCCCCAAATAATTGGTTCTGAGGAGGCCACCCTCAGGAGAACAAACCTGGGGCAGAGGACCCAAAGGTGCCAGCTGGGACAGGGCAGCCAGAGGTGTTTGGGCACAGGCAGAGGTGGAGCATGGGTTCCCTGGTACCCAGTCTCACCTGCAGCACATCCCTGCCTTGCTCTGGGCCTGTCCTGCATTTCTGCTGCCCCAGGAACGCTCCCATCCCTGCCCAGGCTGTGGCTATTCCCATGGCCCTCATCCCCAAGGACTCACCAGGCAGGGGGACCCCCCAGTCTGCCCACACCACCAAACCAAACAACCCCCCAGTTCCCTGGGACTCAATGTGTCACTCCAATGCTCTCCAGGCGACTGCTGCTTCTTAATTGCACTAATGAAATGACTCTAATTAAGGCAATCACCCCCTAGCTGGAGGTGGGGACCTGCAGGCTCAGTGGGACTCCCCAGCTGCAGCCCTGCCCCAGCACTGGGCAGGATGAAGGTCCCCAGTGTGGGGACGTGGCACTGGAGCCACCCCAGGGGACGTGGCGCTGACCCAGATTTTGCCAGCAAGAGCTCAGTCCTGAGCCCTGGTGTTGGACTGGCTCTGGTTTGGGGACCACAGCACAGACCTGCAGGTGCTGCCCATCCTGGGGCCATGGCACTCAGCGGGGATGGGGACAGGGATGGGGGTGGCTTCGGGGTGGCAGCGGTGCAGTGCAGAACCGCAGCTCAGTCGCTCCTCCTGTGCCAGCCAGGCATGTGGCACAGCACATCCCTCCACTGGGGCTGTCCCTGGGCTGGAGAATCCCAGCTCCTGCTACTGGGTAGCAACAGGGAACATGAGCCAGCACGGGAAGATGGTGCCAGGCACTGCTGCCCCGGGTCCCTGTCACGCCTGAGGGGGCAGGCTGTGGTGAGGGGTGTCCTGGCACAACAGCCTCCCTGTCACTGCCTCACACATCCTTGTGATGTCCCAGTCAAGGGGACCCACTGATCCTTGCTCCCTTGTGGAGGCAAGTGTGGGTGGGAGCTCACGGTGACAGTTTGGGGGTGACAGACACAGAGCCCTTACCAGGACACGGAGAGGAGCAATGCTCTCCGCTGCCCCAGTGCTTCCCAAGCCCAAACACCTGCACTCGGGAGGGGCAGCACGTGGAGCCGCTGTCCTGTGGGGGTCACCAAGGCAGAGAGAGGGCAGAGCCCTGGGCAGGGGGGCACCTGGCCTCCAGCATTTCACACAGCACCAGCCCCAACCCCAGCTCCTTACCTGAGGCAGGGATAAGGGCTGAGCCGTGTCCCTGGGTGCCCTGGACAGAGCAGGGAGCCTGGGCTGGCCCTCACCTCCTTCCCCCAAGCCCCCACCTGCCCCAGAGTGCAGCCTGCAGCACCCACAGACCCCCTGCATGCACCCTGGGCTGCACACATGACTGGTTTTGCTCTCAGTGTCAGCGGGGAGCAGGGCAGAGCCCCTGTGCTTCCCAGGCTGGAGCCTCTCTGCAGGTGAGTGGGTCAGAGCCCCCCCGCAGCCCCTCCACCTCCCCGCGTCTGCCAAGCCCAGCTTTGATATCCGCCGCGCTGGGCTCCTGGGAAAACCCAAATTAGCACGAAAATAAAAACACTGGCCACGGCGTGGGAGACCAGGGTGATGCTGGCGCAGCCTCCGGCTGGACCCCACAATGGAGACGGGTGTGGCGGGAGCCATCTCCTGCATCCCGGCGGGAGCTTGGCGGCACAATGACCCCCGTTTCACGCATCACCAGGGTCCTTCCAGCATGGCCCTCAGTGCCTTGGGGCTTTAAGGACCCAGGCCGGGAGACTGGGGATGCTCAGCACAGCTTCCCCGTCAGCCTCCCTCCAGCGCCTGCGGTTTCCTGCGTATTCGGGGTTGGGTTTTAATTACCTGAATTACAACGCCACAGGGGAGAGAGAGGCTGGGAACCCGCCGGGGAAGCACCCACACCCCGCTTCATCACCGGGCGGCTGGGAGGTTCCCGAGCTGAGGGACAAAGTGGGTCCCCTGACCCTGAGGAGAGCCCTTGTGAGGCTGGGGGCTGCGCCCTGGCAGCATCAGGGCCCCTGTCCCCCCGCCCCAAGAGGGGCTCAGCCTGAGAGTGGGGAGCTGAAGGCTGCACCCCAAGGGGGGTGGCAATACCCTGAGAAGCGGGGTGCGGACCGGGGGTCTGCAGAGGCCTAGCAGGGAGCACGGGACACGTGCGGAGGGATGCTCGGGGCTGCGTGTGCTGGAGGATGCAGGAGACCCGCGGGTGGTACCCAGCGCTCCGTGGCAGCCCCGAGGGCAGCAGGCACAGCCCCTGGGAGCAGATGGGGACACACACCACAACCCCAGGGCCTCGCCAGCGCAGAGAGCGACCCCATCCCCCCTCATCTCCATCCTCATCCTCACCCCGGCCCCGATCATTGCATCAGCCCCAGCCGAGCGGAGCCGGGCCGGGCCGTGCCGGGAGTGTCCCCCCGCCGCCCCACCTGCTTGGCGCTGAGCTCCCGGTCCAGGTCACGGGCGCGGTTGTGCCAGACGAGGTAGTGCAGCGGGTACCTGCCCTCCGGCCCCTTCCTGCCCGAGCAAGACGCGAGCATCCTCCGTGCATGCTGGAGCGGCGAGGCGGGCGCGGCGCGGGGCGGGGGGGGCGCGGGGCGGGGCGGGCCGCCACCTCCCGCCCGGTGCTTCCCCGGTCCCCCCCCCGCACCGCCCGGCCTCATGGGACTTGTAGTTGCCCTGCCCGGCATCGCCCCCTTCTTCTTCCTCATCTTCATCCTCCTCTTTCTTCGGCTCCCTCCCGCACCGCTCAGCCCATCACCGCGGCCTCCCATGCCGCAGGGAGGCCTGCAAACGGGCGCCCCATTGGCAGTCAGCATCCTCCCCAAATTCCCCCCTTTCCCGGGCTGATCTTCCCCCTCCCAGCTGACCTCCGCTCCCCCCGTGGGGCAGCGGGCCCGAGCATATGGTGGGGCAGGGGTGAAGGCGGCACGTGGGGACCAGGTGGGGGCCGTGGGGGGACCCCCACTCCCGCCCCCGCAGCAGCAGCAGGCACGGGCCCCCAGCCCCGTTTCCTTTTCCGCCTGCGTCTCTCCCGAGCGGGCGTCGCGTTTTCCGGCTGCCGCCCAAGAACAATGCAAGGCTGGGCCTCTGCGGCCGCCCCGGTCTCCGCCGGCGCAGCGCTCCCGGCTCCGCACCCCGCTGCTCCCCACCCTCCCATGGGGGAACCCCCCTCCCCGGCATTATTCCGTGCTCAGCCGTGGCGGTGGCGGTGGTCGCATCCCCCCGCCCCTGTCCCCACGGAGCATCGCCCATCCAGCCCCTATGACGTCATGAACCTCAGCAGCGAGGTCACCCCTCCGCCTGCCCCAGGTGCTGGGGGGCTCCCGCTGGAGTCTGAGCCCCGCAGCTCTCTGTGGGGCCCCCATGGGGTGTCCCCTCTGCTCCAATTACTTAAAGGGTCACAGTACGGAGCAGACCCCAAATAGTCCCCAATCCCCCCCACCCGCACCCAAAATCCCCGGCTGAGCACCCTAAAGGGGTGTGTGGCCCAACGCAGTATCCTGGAGAAGGGGTGTGCCCGGGAGTGGGGTGCACAGTGTCAGAGGTGGCATTGGGAACAGGGCTGGGGGTGCCCCAGGACTTCGGCTGGATCGAGAACAAGTGTCCAGAGCAGGACTGAAGCAATTTGGGGGTTCCCTGGGCTGGGACTGGGTTACACAGGACCCGGAATAGGAATGGGACCAGTGCCACCCTTCCAGGATAAACAGGACGAGGGCTAGGAGCGGTACCAGGACAGCGCTCTGGGCTGAAAATGGGACCGGGAGCGCCCCGAGGACGGGCACTGGGGTGAGGACTAGGGGATGCCCGGGATCAGGAGCAGAGCAGGGGCAGGGCTGGTGCCCCGCAGCGGGTGAGGTGCCCGGGTCCGGGAGCGGCACCGGGCTGTCCAGGGCGCGTTTACAGGTGCGGCTGCGGGTCGGGGGCGGCGCCGGTGTGGGTGTGGAGCGGTGCCGGTGCCTGCGCGAATTCGTGTGCGGCTCCGGCTCTGTGTGCGGGGCGGGGGCAGTGCAGGTGCGTGTCCCGGTGCGTGTCCCGGTGCGGGGCGGTGCCGGCGCGGGCGCGGGTGCGGGTCCGGGTTCGGGTTCGGCTGCAGCTGCGAGTGCGGGGCGGCCGCGGCAGCGCTGCCGGTGGCGGGGCGGGGGCGGTGCGGCCCCTCCTCCGCCGGGGCCGGGCCTGCGCCGCTTCCTGCGGAGCTGCCGGGCGCTGGGAGCAGCCGGCAGCCCCCGGCCCCGCCGCTCCGGGCCCCGCCGCCCCCGCCCCGCCGCCCGGCCCCCTCCCCTTCCCCGCCGCCGCTCCCCCGGCGGGCCCGGGGGCGCCGCCGCCGCCCCACGCTGGCGCAGAGGCCCGGGCCCGGGCCCGCCTCGCCGCTGAGGATGTCCCGGAAGGCGCCGCGGGCAGAGGTGTGCGCCGACTGCAGCGCCCCAGGTAAGGGCCCCCCCGCATCGGCACCGGCACGGCCCCGCCAGCCTCCCCGCCCCTCCCGCTGCCCCCCGGAGCCTGCCCTGAGCGCCCCCCGCGCCCCTGAGAGCCCCCTCTGTGCCCCACGGCACCCCCCGGTGCGCCCCCGGCACCCCCTTCTGTACCCCGAGCTGTTTGCCCCCGGACTGCTCCCCATGACCCCTTTCGCATCTCCCTGTACGCCCCACATCGAGACCCCTTTGCACCCCCCTGAGTGCCCCTGCTTATTCCTTTCTGCACCCCACTCTGCCCCACTGAGTCCCCCGTCTGCCCCCCAAGAACCCTCTGGAGTGCCCCCAGTGAAACGCCGTGATGAAACTCATGACCCCCTTGGTGCACCCCCTTTTAGCCTCCCGGAATACCCTCGTACACTCCAGACGCATCCCCGAAAGCCCCGCATGCCCTCCTCCGTGCCTCTCCAGCGCACCCCGTGTCCCCACCGCCCCCCTGCACCACCCACAGCTTGCTCAGGCCGGGCGGGGGCTGCTGGCACAGGCTAGGGACGCGCCAGTCGGTGCCAGCAGCGCTGGTGACCCCGTAACTGGCAGGATGATGGGGGACACCCTCCTGCACCCCACAGCCAGCCCCCACCCCAGCCGGATCCGGGTTTGGCGGTGCCGGTTGGGTGAGCCGTGCGGCCGCCGCGCTGCAAGCCAGAGCCGAGCCTGGGCAAGACCATTCCCATCCCCGCTGGTGCCGGTGCCCCCCACGCTGGGCACGCTCCCGTGGGCGTCACGGTGGGTTTGGCCCCCCAAACCCTGCCCACGGTAGGGCCGGACCCCAAACCTGCCCGTAGCCAGCGCAGGTGGCCCCACGGCAATGAATGAACGGGTCTCCGAGCCGGCCCCGGAAAGCTGCCCGCGGGCCAAGGCTGTGCCGAAATTATTCCGGCCACGTGCCAATGGCCGGATCCTGCCAGGAGAGCTGTCGGCACGCGTGGGCGAAAGGCTGCCCTGCCTCCAGGCATTCCCCTTGCCGGCGGGCAAGCGGGGGGCCAGGGCTTCCCGGGGCGGTGCCGGGGCTTCCTGCTGCGCCCAGGGGAAATGGAAACCAGTTTTTTCCAATCTCTTATCGCCTGGCAGCCATGGGAGGAAATGATTTATAAAGTCCAGAGGCCGTTTCCTAGCGCGCTGGGAGCACCCGCTGTCGCTGTCGGGGATGCGCTGCCTGGCCCTGCATGCGGGGTGCCCGTGGGGTGCTCTGATCGCTCTGCCCGGCCTCCCTTGGCCCCATGCAGGGATGCCGGCTGGCCCCAGCCCTGCATCACCGGTGCGGGGCCGAGTTCAGGGGGTCTCGGTGTCAGCCCACATCCCGATGCAGGGATCGAGGTGCTGCGAGCTCCCTTGGACTTCAGGATCCTCCCAGGGTTTGGGGTGTCCCTGTGCAAGCGCTCCCGAGCTGCTGCAGTGCCCACCCGCATCCCACCACATCCCAGCTGCCCTAGGGCGGGAGGGGCTGTTGCCCAAGGGATGCTCTGGATCCACTCGGCTGGGGGGCCGCGGGCCGGCTCCCCCCGCACGGAGCGTCCTGTTCCCGGCGGTGGCCGTGGGCAGCGGGTGCGAAGGCACAGATGCCGCTGCACCGGCTGCCAAGGCGCTGCCATCTGCGTGCGCGGGGCTGCCAGGCTGGGGGGGCCACCACTCCCCCTGGCCACCCCACCCCGCCCCCGGGGCACTGCAGCATGGCAGGATGCCGTACCCCCCCAAAACGGTGTCCCCAGGGCTCTGGGGGGGTGCGTGGGGAGGGGTCCGGGACCCTGCAGTAAGGAAGGAAGTGGGGGAGGCTTGGCTGCCTGCCTGCCTTCCTCCCTCTGTGAGGTCGTGGGGCCACTGTCCCCCCTCAGGGCCATCGGAGGGGCCAGTGCGGCCACCCCCCCAGGCCCTGCATCCCCAGGCTTGGGGCTGCCCCCCTTTGTGGGACAGTGTGGTGTTTGTGTAGGACCCACAGAAACAAGGGGAGGGCGTGGGGCTGGGCAGAGGGTGGCAGGACCCCCGTCGTGCCCGGCAGAGGGGACACCTGGGGACGATTCAGCATCGTGACTCCGTGCCTGGCTGTGTTTCCTGGGAAGGGGGAGGCTGTGACCCAGCGGGGGTCCTCAAATCCTGTCCTCATGCTGCTGTGAACAGCTGCAGCTCAGCGGCCACACCACGGGGCCAGACTCCCACGTCCCCAGGACCCGTCTTTGGGGTGCGGGCGTGGGGAGCTGCTGCCTGGCCGGGAGCGGTGCCCCCGTGGGTGCCGGGGCTGGTGCCAGCGCGGGGCCAGCGTGGCTGCTCAAACGGTCCTTTGTTCCCGGCGGGGACACAAAGGTCTCCAGTCCGGCAGGCCGGGGCCAGCGGCAGGGCTGGAGGGGCACGGCAGTGTAGGGGGCCGTGGCACCTGCCCCAGAGCTGGGGTGTCCTGGGCGCTGGCTGCACTGGGGTGCTGAGGCTGCAGAGCTGGTGACCACCCTACATAGGAGCCCATGGACTGGGGGTGCCCACCCACTGCGGGGCACACTGCCCCCATCCATGACCCCCCCAAACACTCAGCCAGGGGCTCCGGAGCTGAGTGACCTCGCAGTGAGAGCCAGGTTGCCCCTGATCAGGGTGTGCTGGCATCATCCCTGCCACCAGCTGTCCTCCTGATGGTGGGGGGCCAAACCCTGCCCTCCTTTTGGCTGGTGGTTGCTATGGGAAACCCGTGGGTTTCCCCTGGTGATGGGCTGAGCCCCTCTTCATCTCCCGGGAAATGGTTGCTGTAGCAACGCATCCCCCTGCTGGATGGATGCATGAGGAGGGGATGCATGGGGAGGGGACACCTGCTGACACCCCCATGCCACCCCCAGACCCTGGCTGGGCGTCGATCAACCGCGGGGTGCTCATCTGCGACGAGTGCTGCAGCGTGCACCGCAGCCTGGGCCGCCACATCTCCATCGTCAAGCACCTGCGCCACAGCCCCTGGCCCACCACCCTGCTCCAGGTGGGTGCTGGGGACACTGGAATGTGGGGAGATGCTCGCTGGGACCCCCAGTGCCCACTGGGCCCTGCCTGTCCCCTGCAGATGGTGCATACCTTGGCAAGCAATGGGGCCAACTCCATCTGGGAGCACTCGCTGCTGGATCCAGCGCAGGTGCAGAGCGGGCGCCGGAAGGCAAACCCCCAGGACAAAGTGCAGTAAGTGCTCCCTGTGCTGTGGGGAAGGGGCCAGCACTGGCTGGGAGCCCCCTCCTCACCCCAAAACCCGCTGCCCACTCCCAGCCCCACCAAGTCAGAGTTCATCCGTGCCAAGTACCAGATGCTGGCCTTCGTCCACAAGCTGCCCTGCAGGGATGATGACGGCGTCACTGCCAAGGACCTCAGCAAGGTGGGGTGGGGCTCAGAGACCCCTCTGTGGCAGTGGGGACAGATCCCCCCCATTACCAGCTCTCTCCTCTGCAGCAATTGCACTCGAGTGTGCGGACAGGAAACCTGGAGACCTGCCTGCGCCTGCTCTCGCTGGGTGCCCAGGCCAACTTCTTCCACCCGGTGAGCTCTGGTGGGGCTCAGGGACCCCAGAGGTGGTGTGGGGCCCAGGGGGGTCCTGGACCCCCATGCCACATGCAGGCTGCAGGGCTGAGGCTGCCCATGCCCGCAGGAGAAGGGCACCACACCGTTGCACGTGGCCGCCAAGGCCGGGCAGATCCTGCAGGCAGAGCTGCTGGTGGTCTACGGTGCCGATCCTGGGGCGCCCGATGTGAACGGCCGGACCCCCATTGACTATGCCAGGTGAGGGCAGGGAAGGGGGTCACCCCTGCCTGCACCCCCACCTAGGGTGGGCATCACCCCTGCTGGCCCTCCCACAGGCAGGCAGCCCAGCACGAGCTGGCAGAGCGGCTGGTGGAGTGCCAGTACGAGCTGACTGACCGCCTGGCCTTCTACCTCTGTGGCAGAAAGCCGGGTGAGTGAGGGGTCCTGGGGTGAGGGGGTTATCCTGGAGGGACTGCGTGGCCTTGCTCACCACCCCTCTCTTTGTGCAGACCACAAGAATGGGCACTACATCATCCCACAGATGGCTGACAGGTGAGTGTCTGGTGCCTGTGGCCCCGCTGGCCTGTCCCACGTCCCCCCCAGCATCCCCGCTGGGCTGAGGGGGGGACCCCAGTCACTGGAGCATCCCTGGGGGGCAGGGGGTCGGTGTGCCCGCGCGTTTAACGTCCGCCTTTATCCTGTTCTTCCCTCCGCTGCCTTCTCCGGAGCGCAGGGTGCGCCCAAAGTGCATGGCACAGAGGTATTGTCTGCTCGACTCTGGGGGCCCCCCATGCTGCTGCCATGGGGCCCCCCTGCAGCCCTGGCCGCTCGGCCCAGCCCGGCACCTGGGGGGCACTCAGGGAGGGGGGTCCCACTCGCCCCCTGCCACCTCATCCCCCCATGCCTGCCCACCAGCCCTGCTTGGTGAAGCCCCCAATGCCTGAGGGGGTGTATCCCTGTCTTGTTGGGGTGCAGCTGGGGACTGTTTTGGTGGGAACAGGCCAGGAATAACCCCCACTTTTTCTTTCTCCCCTCCCCATAACCCCCAGCCTGGACCTCTCTGAACTGGCCAAAGCAGCCAAGAAGAAGCTGCAGGCGGTGAGTGGGGGGCCAGGGCAGGGCTGGGGGTGTCTGCCTGCTCCTCTCATCCTGCCTGACACGGTCCCCTGTACTGCTGCAGCTCAGCAACCGCCTGTTCGAGGAGCTGGCCATGGACGTGTACGACGAGGTGGACCGTCGGGAGAACGACGCGGGTGAGGGGGGTGTGGGGTGCAGCTCCCCGGGGCTGGGGTGGGTGTCACGGCACGGGGAGGAGCAGCTGGCGGGGCTGTGGGTGAGCCCTGCGCTCCCCCTGGTCTGGAGGTGTCCACTGGGACTGCAGGCCACTCCTTCTTCATTCCTCCGCCCGGGAAGGTTTGCTCAGCACGAGGGGCCGCCGCTGGGTGCCCGGGCTGGGGAGCTGCTCGAGGTGGGTGCCAGGATCCCCCAGGGATGGAGGCTCGGCCTGCAGTGATGCCCCTGATCTGGGAGGTGGCAGGGTGGTGGCAACAGGTGTCAAACCATCTTCCAATCAGCTGGGGGTGCTGAGCTGGTGCTTGAAAGGGTTGAAGAGCATTGGAGGGTCCTGTTAGGGGGTTATGGGAGGATCCTGGCCCCACTGGGTGGTTGAGGGAGGTGATTCCTGTCAGCCTGGCCAGGCTCCACTCCCAATCCCACCAGGCTGGTCCTGCAGCCGTGCCTGCATCCTGCTGGCTCCGGGCCCTGCAGCCTGCTTGTCCAGGGGTCCAGCCCCTGTGTCTGTCCCCTGGGGTCTGACACCAGGTGCCTTCCTGCAGTCTGGCTGACGACGCAGAACCACAGCACGCTGGTGACAGAGCGCAGCGCCGTCCCCTTCCTCCCTGTCAACCCCGAGTACTCAGCGACACGCAACCAGGTGAGACCCCTCTAGGCCACACGACTCCCCTGTGCACCCAGACCCCTGCTCACCCCCTTTTCCCCCCAGGGCCGGCAAAAACTGGCCAGGTTCAACGCCAGGGAGTTTGCCACCTTGCTCATCGACATCCTTGGGGAAGCCAAGCGCCGACAGCAAGGGAAGAGTCTGCTTAGCCCCACGGGTGAGGCATGGAGGGCAGCGAGGTTGGGGCTGAGCATTCCCCCCTGCCCTGTGCTTAGCACCTGCCCTGCCCTCCCCCAGATGCCCTCGACTACTCACTGCGGAGCCAGAGTGACCTGGATGACCAGCACGACTACGACAGTGTCGCCTCTGATGAGGACACGGACCAGGAGCTGCTGCGCAATGCCTCCCGCAACAACCGTGCCAGGGTGAGCCAGGCCCTGGCCTGCACTGCCACCCAGACCCCTCCTCTGGGATCCTAGCGCTGAGCTCCTCTCCTTGCAGAGCATGGACTCCTCCGACCTGTCAGATGGCCCCATCACGCTGCAAGAGTACCTGGAGGTGAAGAAGGCTCTGGCTGCCTCTGAGGCCAAGGTGCAGCAACTGATGAAGGTGAACAACAGCCTGAGCGATGAGCTGCGCCGGCTGCAGCGTGAGGTGTGTGTGGGGCCAGCAGGACTCCCCTCCTCAGCATTCCCCCCACCTCCTCAGCGATGCCTTCCCCCTCTCCTGGCCGCAGATCCACAAGCTGCAGGCAGAGAACGCGCAGATCCGTCAGCAGACTGGTCCCACACATCCAACCCCGGCCCCCAGTGAGCGGCAGGAGCACGGGCACCCCCCGGGCATGGCCCCCCCACACCGCCGGGACCGCCAGGCCTTCTCCATGTACGAACCAGGCTCGGCGCTGAAACCCTTCGGGCAGCCAGTGGAGGAGCTGGTGACACGGCTCCAGCCCTTCAGCCCTGGCGTGAGTGTGCTTGGCTGGGTGGGAGGGTTTTGGGGTGCAGCAGTCCCCCCCAGCCCCACAGGGTGCTGGTTCCCATCCCCGCGGGGCTGTAACCTTTCGTGTGTCGCCAGGAGGTGGAGGACGAGGCTCTGTACTCCATGCACATCCCGGCCAGCGTGTACCGGGTAAGGGGGCCGCAGTGGGGGCGGCTCCTGCATGGGACATGGTGGATGTCACCTGCCTGGGATGTGGCCTTAGGGATGTCCTGTCCCCCCACCGCCCTGCTCCCCCCTGGGTCAGGACGGGGATCTCCCCAAGGGATGGCAGCTGCGGGATGTTTGTGCATGCAGGGTGGCAGTGTCCCCTGTGCTTGTCCTCCCTTGCACGTCACCAGGATCGGCTCTGCACCCTTCTGCACCCTGTTCAGCATGGGCTTCCCCTCTTTTCCCCTTCCAGATCCGGAAAGGTCCATCTGCCTCCTCGGTGCCCTTCCCTCCATCCTCCCCACTGCTCTCCTGCCCACCTGATGGTGCCCGACACATGGTGATGTATCAGGGAGGGGGAGCAACTCCTGGGGTGGAGAGACTCCTGACCCTGTGTGGGGATGGGGCTGGGCAGGGCTTCACACTGCTCCTCTCCCCTCCAGGGCAAGCTGGACCGGCACGGCAGCGGCACTGACAGCGACTACGACAACACACAGGCCAGTGAGGTTCTGATCAGGTGAGTGGTGGGGCTGGGGGCTGCACCGGTGTACGTGGGGACACAGGGACAGGGGGCTGATACTGACCCAGGCCGGTTGGCTGGTCCCTGCAGCATGGAGGGGAAGCGGTTTGTGGAACTGAGCAAGGATGAGGATTTCCCCCATGAGCTGGACCCGCTGGACGGGGAGCTGGACCCTGGCCTGCCCAGCACGGAGGATGTCATCCTCAAAACTGAGCAGGTCACCAAGAACATCCAGGAGCTGCTGCGGGCAGCACAAGAGTCCAAGCATGACAGGTAGGACTGGGCCACAGCCTCTCCCTGTGTCCCCCCTCCTGGACACCCAGACCAGGGGTGGGGTCATGCCTTGTCATCCTCCATGGTTGGAAAGCGCTGTCCACGTTGCTCACCTGTTCTCCTTGCCCCCAGCTTCGTGCCCTGCTCAGAGAAGATCCACTCGGCTGTGACAGAGATGGCATCACTTTTCCCTAAGGTAGGAGGAGTGGTGTGTCCCTGGGGTGGTTGTGGTCCCCACCAGACACTGTCAGCCCCTTGAGCATGGGTTCTGACCCTGGTCCTGTGCTCTGCCACAGAAACCAGCACTGGAGACTGTGCGGAGCTCCCTGCGGCTGCTCAACGCCAGCGCCTACCGGCTGCAGAGCGAGTGCCGCAAGACCGTGCCCCCCGAGCCCGGTGCCACCGTGGACTACCAGCTCCTGACCCAGCAGGTCATCCAGTGTGCCTACGACATCGCCAAGGCCGCCAAGCAACTGGTCACCATCACCACTCGTGAGAAGAAGCAGTGAGCGCCAGCCCATGTCCCCCCAGGCCTCCGCACTCTCCGTGTCTCCCTTCCCTCCGGCAGCAGCCGGCACCTGGGGCGAGCGTGGCTGCAAGTGGCCTTTTTGGGGAGCCAGGGTGTGGGGTTCCTCGTGCCCCCCGCGCCATCAAGGAGCTGATGCTCAGCCTGCGGGGTAGGTGCCTGCGTCCCCCTGTACAGCCCCCTGCCCACCCCGCAGCACGCGCCTAACTTATCCTGTACATAGCCTCTGTAGCTGTCCGTGGCGGCGGTGGCCTTGTACCCCCACCCCCCACAAAGCCCCTCTCTGGGTGGCCGGTACCCCCGAGGTCACCCACGGCATTACACTGGACTGGGGCGCCCGCGGGTCCCCCCCTCTCCCCGGGCGTCCTGCACCCCTCCCCGGGTGTCCTGCCCCATGCCGGGGCCGCACTCCCCACTGTAAGATGTGTCCTTGTACATTTGTATCAATAAAGGTGTGAGCATTGCACGGGCGCCCGGCCCCCGGCTCCTGCGCCCATGGAGGGTCCGTGGCTGCAGGGGGCTCAAGCCCTCCGGCGCCAGGCAGGGCTCGGCCACGTGTCCCTCCCGTTTCACCCAGTCCCCTTGGCCCTGCTGGCCGCTCACGCCATCCCCGGCTCAGCCCTGCTGTTTGCCCAGCCCCGGGGCTGGGCTTTCCCAGCACGGCCCCGCCGTCGCTCTGCGAAGCCGCCGACCATCGGGGCTGTTGGCTGGGGCTCCTGCTGCTTCCATGCTGTCCCCGGAGGGTTTGGTGGCCGCGGCCGCGGTGCTCTTGGGGCTGGGCTTCCTGGCTTGGTGCGTTTGGGCAGGGAGGCTGGAGGTGCCTGGAGACATGGGAGAGGAGGAGGAGGAGGAGGAGGAGGGGATCCCTCTCATGGCCGAGGAGGGTTTGGGGCACTGCAGGCTGCTGTGCAAGCCCTCGGCTCTGGCGCAGCACCTGGTGCGGAGCTTGGGGCGTTCAGCAGCGCTGCGGGGGGGACGCTGGCCATGGCCACGCTGGCCCCGGCTCCAGATGCTGTGGCAGCTCGTGCAGCCACCTGAGCCAGAGCCGGTGCTGACCCGGGAGCTCCTGCAGCTGCCTGACGCTGGGCTGGTGGCCCTGGACTGGCTGGTGGGGCCGTGGGGGGCTGCGGGTGGCAGCGGGGGGATCTCCAGCCCAGTGCTGCTGCTGATCCCTAACGCTGCCGGGAAGGTGACGGGCGGGCTGCTGCAGCTGGGGATGCGGGCGCTGGAGCGGGGCTTCATCCCGGTCATCTTCAACCGCCGGGGCCACAACGGCTGCCCCCTCACCACCCCCCGGCTCCAGTCCTTCGGGGATCCCGGGGACCTGCGGGAAGCTGTGACCTACCTGCGGTGCCGGCACCCCTGTGCCTCTCTGTTGGCTGTCAGCGAGGGCTCGGGCTCGGGGCTGCTGCTCGCCTATCTGGGCGAGAGCGGCTCCTCCAGCCGCCTGACCGCCGCCGCCTGCCTCTCCCCTGTCTTCCGTGGCCGGGACTGGTTTGAGGCCGGGATGCCCTGGCTTTACGAATGGCCGCTGCTTCTCCACCTCAAGCAGGGATTGAGCAGGTCAGTGCAGACCCTTGGGCTTGGGGAGGTGGATGGGTACTCGGGGAACTCCTCGGTCAGTCCTGGGTGTGTGCATGGGGTGGGTGCTGCTGCCTACACCAGGAGCCCCAGTGCAGGGGCAGAGGTGCTGAGGGCAGCAAAACTTGCTAGTTAATGAACACCAGCCTGGAGCCAGCTGCCATGAGGCCAGCTGGGCCATCACTTGTGTTCCCAGCCTGGCTGGGGCTGCAGCAGCATCTTGGGGTTCCTGAGCTGGGAGATATGTCACTCCTGGGAGGAGCTGGTGAAGCCCCTGTGTGGTTTTGGACCCTGAGGGATGAGTGGGCCTGGCCCCTCTCTGTGCACTGCCCCTTTTCCCCAGCACCTGACCCTCTTGCTGGCCCTTGGAGGACACTGTGATGCCAGCCCACAGCTGGGCAGGGGGCTGTGATTGCTGCCATCCCTTCCCAAGGAGTCTGTGTTCCCTAGTGCCCAACACAGCCAGGCTCGAGCAGGCTGAGACAGGAGACAAACTGCCCTGGTCTGAGGCCTTGAGCACATGGGCACTTCCCCAGCTGGTGCTGAGAGCCTGTGGGGGCAAAGGGACCCTGTAGGTGGGCAGATGAGAGCCAAAATAATGTGGGTAAACCCCAAAACATAGGGGCAAAGAGGCGACAGGTGAAGCTGCAATAAATCCCAGATAGGTGCAGCAAGGTACAGTGCTGACTGCAGGGATGGGGTATTGGGGGGTGGGCAGCAGAGAGTCTCCCCCCTCCCTATCCCTAACCTGATTGCCACTGCAAATGCTGCTGTCAGGGTAATGAAACGGGAGTGCCGGCTGTCTCCCGTTGTCATGGCACCCGGGCTGCACTGTGGGGACCATCCAGGTTCTCTGGTGTAGGGCTGGGATGCTCCTCCTAAGCCACTCTGGGGTTGGAGCAGTCGAGGCCACCCCAATTCCCCTGTGTGCAGGGCCAGGACCATCGAGCAGCCCATGGGCACACAAACTGCTGGCACCCCCATGGCAGCATCTTGTAATCCCCAGCTCCAAGTGGTATCCCTATGACCTTCCATTCCCACGGCAGCATGCCCCAGCCCCTGCGACATTCCCATCGCAGGCAGCATCCCCATGTCCTCCCCACCCATGGCAACATCCCTGAAATCCCCAGCAGTGTCCCCACTGCCCCCAGCCCATGGCAGCATCCCCCAGCCCCTGGTGGCATCCCTGAATCCCCAAGTCCACGGCATCCCCACAGGTACACGGGGGCCCTGGCCGACGTGGTGGACACGGACAGGCTCCTGGGCAGCCGCTCGCTGCGGGAGCTGGAGGAAACCCTGTTCTGCCGGACTCGGAGCCGCCCCAGCAGCTGGGAGAGCTACTGGGAGCGCAACGAGCCCCTGCGCGACGCGGACGAGGCGGCGGTGCCGGTGCTGTGCCTCTGCAGCGCCGATGACCCCGTGCGCGGCCCCCCGGCCCGGAGCCTGCCCAGGGAGCTCTTCCGCAGCAGCCCCTTCTTCTTCCTGCTGCTGACCCCACACGGGGGACACTGCAGCTTCCCCCGCCGCAGGCCGGGACGCTGCTGGGCCCACGAGGCTGTGCTGGAATATTTCAGGGCCATGGCCGAGTTCCTGCGGACGGAGGAGAGGAGGAAGGGGCTGCCGCGGCCCCGCAGGTGGGGGGGTCCCCCGGTGGAGCCCCCCGTGTTCACCTGGCAGAGGTCCTACACACGATAGCCCTCCTGGGGCAGGGTCTCACAAAGGCAGGCACACACACCGTGTACTAAAATTACTTTATTACAGTTGATTTTTTTTTTTTTAACATTTCCTTTGCTATGATACAAAGGATACTTACAAACAAAATATTACATATGACCTTATTTTTTTTTTCTCTTCTCTTATTTTCTGACAACTTGGTAACAGCTTTAAATGCACAATCTATACAATTAATACAGGTTATATATGAGCTATAATGTATGTTGAACCAGAAGAATACCAGAATACTGACAATATACTGTACATTAAGCCTTACCAGTTAGTGCTCGTGGCATTTTCTACAAGAAGGAAAACGCACACCTGTAGATTCACTCATACCAGCTGGTGCTACCAGAGACGGAAGCAAGAAGGAGTTTAATTCCCCTGGTTAAATCCTTCGTGGCCCATCACCGTGGTGCTGAGCCTGGAAACCTCAGACCAGTGTTCATAGTAAAACAGCAGATATGTGTGTGGTTTTTTGTATCTAATGCTCTGTGGCACAGCACGGCTCCAGCAAGGCTTGCCCCAGAGCAAACTGCCGTGGCGCTGGGGCCGGGTGCTGGGCGAGCTCTTGCTGGGAAGCTGGACCTCCTTGGAGAGGGGGAGAGGAGGAAGAGGAGGAGGAGAGGAAAAGCAACAACAGCTTTGCTGTCATCAGCAGGCAGCTCCTGGGTTTGTGCACATGAATAGGTGGTTGCCGAGGGGGAAGAGCAAGCCCAAGGCATGGCACTCCCGGCACAGCTCCGAGCCTGGCTGCACACAGAGCTCATGCCCAGAAAACCCTCCATGGGGTAAGGCAGCAGCTGCCCTGTGGTCACCTCCTCACCAGGAAAAGTTTGCTTTTTGTTTTGCAGCCAAAGCCAGAGGTGCGTGGCTACAGGTGTGCACTTCCCCTCCTCCTGCCGGGGTCTACATCACACTGATAAGGTTACATTTTTGTTTTGTTTTGCTTTTTTTTTTTTTTCTTTTTTTTCCTTTTTAAAGCAACCAGCAAGTGAAGCATTTTTTTAGTTGACTGGCAAAAGACCTGGCATTTGCACAAAAGCTGCAAATGGAAAAGAGCCATCCCCTCCTCCCACCCACTGCATCCCAGCCCAGAAAAATCCCAAACTGTTGGCGGAAGAAAGAAAAAAAAAAAAAAAAAAAAAAAAAAAAACCAAACGCAACAGGGGTGGAGGAGAGGAAGGGGAGGGTGAACAGGTTGGAAAATACCAGGTTTGAGTTAATATTTCCTTGACTTCACACAATTCTTGTGCAAAAAGAAACACCCCCCCCCCCCCAAACAAACAAACAAAAAACCCAAACCCAGAAACATGCTGGAAATAATGAAAACAAATGGAAAGTAATATATAAAATTAAAAATATAAATAGGATGTCTGGCTGACTGGTAGAAGAATAGGTCATTTAGGTTACAAAAAGGAATATACATTCAAGAGGCTCTGAACCCAGTGGGGTAACTGATGTTAAACTTGTGTTAATAGTTAGGCTAGAATTCTCAAGTTTGTCTTTAAAATCTTCACAACACAAGCAAGCTATTTTTAAAAAATATACACTATACACACCTCACACAGCTTCTCCTATCCGTATTACACACGTTACGCTACCCTCCCATCCACTACACCGAGAGGGGGTCCCACAGCCGAGGGGCCTGGGGTGTCCCCCCATCCCGTCTTGACCCCCCGGCCCCGCAGTGGCGGTGGGGCAGCGATGGCTGCAGGGCCGGGCAGGTCACTTGGCCCCTCCACATCTTACCACAACTTTCTCAAGCATTTACAAGTCACCAAAGGGCTGTAGCCCTTTATGTTATACACACTTCACTTTGCAACGTTAATTATTTACATCAGGGCTGCCCCCCCATCTTTTAGCTGTTTCTAGGCAGGTAAAAAAAATGTTCCTGTTCCAAGCAAGCAGGGGGAAGAGCTGTGGGGGGTTAGGAGGGAAGAAAAGCTGAAGAAAGGAAGCGGGTGGTTTGCTTGCCAAAAGCCAAACCCGTATGCGCACATCTGCCTCTCCTTCTCTGATCCTTGAATCCTTACAAGCTCCCATTCCCTACAACCTCCAGGACAACCAGACCCAGAGAGCACGGCCTCACCGGTGCTCAAACTCCTCTGCTCGCAGCTTCCTGGGATGCTTAGCACAGCTATTGACTCACAGGCTTGCCCCTGCCACAGGACAAGGAGCACAGATTCTGACCATTCCTAAGAGCCCACCCCTCACTCAGCAGCAGGTCTTGCAGGGCAAGCCAGCTGCAGTGGGGCAGGGACACCAGGACTCCCCACAAGCCACCACACTGCACCCCAAAGCTCGCCCTTGGCAGCTGCCACTAGCCACAGCTGGGCTCTGCCGGAGCCGTGCAGAGGCAGCGACTGCCGACTTCAGCTTGTCAATAACCCTGTGCTGATTTCTGCACTCTGCTGAGCTCAGAGTTGCCATAGAAATGTGTGATCCTGGCACTAAAAGCAGGCAACAATCTCAAATCAAACTCTTTTTTTTTTTTTTTGTTTTGTTGGTTGTTTTTTTTTTTCCTCCAGTAGATTTAGATGAACTCGGATTTAAGACAAAAGCAGTTGGAAGGGGAAAACCAGATCATTTCTAGAGAGATTGAAAAACATAGTCACAAGCCAGTATTAAACTGCAGCAAAGAACCTGAACTTGGTTCCCATTGAGTTCAGCTCCAGAGCAAGCCTGAAGCCACCACTGTGTCCCTCACACTGCCCTCCATGCGGCACATGACGCCCAGGGGAAGGAGATTCCACACAGCCATCAGGGAAAACCCAGACAGAGGCTGGAAGCCAAAAGCCTTGGGTGAGTGGCCGTTGGCCTCCTCAGCTCGCAATATTTAAGCATAAATTCCTTACAGCATCACTGGACAAGTCTCAGGGATTAGGTGCATGCTGAACTACGACTGGCAATTACAGTAGCTTTTTGCTAGCTGGCACATACTGTATCTATAAATTTTAGTACAAAAACTTAAAAAATACAGAAACTAGGTCAATTTGTTAACTACATATTTACAGATAATTACAATTCTTTTCACTGACAATAATTAAACTAATTGTCAGTGAAAATTCAAACTGTGCATGTTCTGAGGTACCCGTACTCAAGGGTGGGGAGCGGGGCAGGGGGCCGGAGGTGCGAGGTGGGGGAAGTTTCCCCCTGGGGTTTGTTCACATCTGTGGGGGCAACACTCGGCCCTCCTGGTTCCTGGTCTCACTGTGTGCACTCAGAGAAAGCAAGGAGAGCGGGAACTGATACTGGGATCTTATTCTCCCTAGGACATGGCTTAAGGATGTTTTGAGGATGCCAGGCAGGTGCAGAGCCAATGGTCATGTACCAAACTGCCTTCTCCCCCCGCAGGGAGCCTTCAGGTGAAGTGCAAGTATTGAGACCCACAGCTCAGTGGTTAAGGTGCTTGTTTGCCAGCAAATCCGATTTACTAAGTCCCTCTCTAACTGACAAAGGGCTCTCCTTCCTCCGGAGAAGGGGGCAGAGATGCAGCAGGCAGCATCACAGCCCCAGCTGGCTGGACCTCATTGTGCAACAGGAACCTGCATCATCTGCTGCCACCGCTCCCTGGTGGGGTGATATTTACTAAAACCACTAGATCTACCAGGTTTTATCTTCTGGCTGTACACAGCAAGCCCCAACCCTCCAAAGCGCCTCACATATATTCCTCAAAAGACTCTGGCTCAATCTATTCGTAAAAGTGCAAACTCAAACGACCACAGCAGAGGGACAGAGATCAGCATCCCTGTCTGGGCATCCACTGCTCCTCTGTCCTTGGCACGTGGCTGAGCTCACTGCAGGCTAGCACTGGGGTGGGAACATCCTACAGGCAGGAGCACAGCTAGAGACAACACTACTCCTTGGGAAAAGGTAAGAATGACCCAACCAAACCCAAGTATCTTCTAAAAAACACTTGCAAGAGATCTTCCAGAAGGGCCGGGGGGAATATTGCCTCCAAATTCTCTGGTAGCCCAAAGAGAGCCTAGGGTTGGCATTCTGCTGAGCTGGTGGGGCACCCTCAGGGGAAAATCATGACCTGACACATGTGAGAACCGCTTATCCACTGAACTGTCAAATGCCTCCGTAAGATGGGGTCTGTAGAGGACAAAGGAGAAGGTCAGAAGGGTCTTCACAGCTTGAGGAGCTGGTGGTGTCCAGCATGGCACTTGCCCCTCTACTATGAGAAAGACCAGGGCAAGATTTACTCGAACTGCAGAGCAAGCACCCAGGAGAGGAATGAGGCTGTATGCTGCTGGCTGGACTCGAGTGACAAAGCACACAGACCTAAGCAGAATAAAAAATGGACCAAGAGCATCTCTGTGTGTATATATGGATATACAGACCGTACACACACGTGTACTTTACATCTTCCAATTTAGCTTCTCTTCTGCCCCTCCACACAGCCTAAGGACCTCCAGGTATCAGACACACACCAAGGCAGTCAGTGTTCAGAGCTAGCGGCAGCTCCACCTCAGGAATCCCAAAAGCCAGTGCTGGTGCAGCGAGCCAAGACCATGCCAGGCTTGTGATCTTTCGTGGCGAGACGCAGCTGGGGACTCTGAGCTCAGCCTGCTGAGCACTTCACCGGCCCACTCGCCGCGTCCCCAGCAGATCCCTACATGGCCTCCACTGCTTGCCTATCGCTAAACCATCTGGTTTTCTTCTCTGCTGCCTCCTGACTTTCTGGTACCCCCAGGGAGCTCCCTCCTCTCCCTCACAGCACACCCGCAGCAGCAACCTACCCTCTCATGCCCCAGAAAAAGCAAGCTGCAATTAGCAGGGCTGCACTTCAGTGAGAGTTCAGCTCTAGCACAGCCTGTGCCACGTCCATGCCCTCACCCCGAGAGCCCTGCTGAGGGGTTGCTTTTGCTCACAAACGAGAGCGCTAAAGAACAGTAGAACTGAAGTGCCCTGACAGAAATGCACAGCATGAGGTGTGTGTGCACCTATACCCACACACACGTACATACAGAGTATATAAATATATACAAATGAGATACCATATATATATCCAGAGAGATGTGCGTATTGAACAGAGTAATGGTAGACAGTGGTACGATAGGATTTATTGCCTCTCAAGAAATGGCACGTAAGCAGGGTCAAGGGGCTGGGAAGCCTGGAGGCGAGGGGTCCTGGGGGTTTAAACAACAGCACAGCCCCAGGACCACCCCAGCTGCAACCCTGTGCAGGTCACAGCAAGTGTGCAGTGCCCGTTCTTCTGGTGCAGGAGGACTGGGTGGGACACAGAGCAATGCCAACCTGGCCCCAAGCCAGGCAAGTAATGGCTGCAGGGTATTTTTCTGTGGAAAGTTAGGTATCACACCATGTATTTAATTGTTCAACCTCTTTGAAGCTCACAGCCTTGGAGGGAATGCAGGTGAAACAGAGCTGTGGCCTCCATTTCAGTGCTGCATCCAAGGAAGAATGCATGTAACATTCAACATTGAAGGGAGAGGTGGCTGCTGGCTCCCTGGGACCATGGAAAACAAGGAAAATGTGGTCCCTTTCACTGATTTTAGGTAAAATCAAAGGAAATTTGAATCAGAAAGAGGTAAAAATGCTGGCTACTGTTTTTTCCATCTCTGGGCTAAGCTACACCAGAACTTCAGGTCTTTGCAGAGAGGAGAGAAAAATAACCACAGAAAAGAGATTTCAGGGGTCAAGCTGGTGATTTGAAAATACTGCAATAAAGTCTGCAAAGTAGTCCACACAGAAGAGTTCCCCAGTGTTAAATATGAACATAAGAGATGCAAGAGAACATCTTTGCTGAGGTACTGGAGTAGTTTCCACAATTTACAGATTACAGTAATTTTAAAACCAAAGTTAGGGCATGACTGCAATGAACGCAACATGGAGCAATTGGCCTCACTTTTTAAAACACTACCTCCAAAAATAAAGAGTTTGCAAACTGATTCAGAGAGTGTTTGCATCTCTCTAGTGCACAGTTGTTCATGTATCCCAGAAATAAACCTGAGATACATTAAAATTCTCGGCACCAAGGGCCTCCTCAAATACCACCAAGGCACAGCCTGACCCTGGGTTCCTCTGGCTACATCTGTGTAATGAGGTGCTTCCTTTTGAGATCAGGCAGTTTTGGGACAGCTTTTCTTCCACCACATACACACAGGGACACACACATTTAGACCAGTTGATCTGAATCAGTTTTTGCAAACTATTTTAATTAAAATATTAACTTGTTGGAATAGTCCAGGTCTGCACATGATATACATGTAAAAATGGTTACTACACAATTCTTTTTGAATACAAAAAAGCCAATATGGGATAGCCATCATCTGGATTCAGCATTCAGTCATGCTTGACATTACACAAAGAGATGTGTTGAGAGAATTCTGTTGAAGTAGCTCAATTTAAGCCAGAGACTTTGACCAAATTCAAACCGTAACAGAAGCAGAAGAAAACCCACTGAACTTGCAGGTAAAGCCTGTCCCCACTGTAGCTGCTGCTGTTTGGGATAGAGGAGCTGAACTCAAAATGCTGTGTTAGCACCATGGTCTGGGCACACCCTCCACACTCACATGGTGAAACCCAATACAATTTTGGCCTTTCATTTTGGTTTTGTCTCTCCTTCCAAAACAAGGAAAACACAGGTACGTTTCCTAAATGAGTTTTGCTGCATTTCAACAACACTGCAATACAAAAGAGTGACCCCAAAACGTCCAATTCCACATAAAAACATAGCAGAGGAAAGGACAGGACAGTTCAGTCACCACTTGCCCCCAGGAGCATCCAGAGGCACTTCCATGGGACCCACACCTCATCCCAGGCTTCTGCCAACTGTTAGTATTACAAAACTCCTTACTAAAGTACTGCTCAAACATGTTTTGGTAGAGTTTCCATATTCAATTAGAGTGATACACAACGTCAAGATGCTAGAAATCCCAGCTGGATTCACTGGACACTGGCAGAGTTAAGGACTGGGAGTGGATGTTAATTTAGCTAATGAAAGAAAGCCGCCCTGTCAAGTACTGAACAGCAGCGAGACACTATTTACTATATAAATATGTCACATGGACAAACACATTCGGAAAACCTCGCTTTTGAGCCCTATAAACATATTAAAGGCAAATCCTAGAGTTAGCAGCTAGTGTTTTCTTCAAGATGATTAGTGTGCAAGGAAAAGCATTTACAATGAACCCTGGCTGGTCAGTCCCCAAGATGGAAATCTTTGCCTCAAACCAAACTTTATCTACCTGCTCTTCCCACAATCCTGGCTGACCCAGACCGTCCTGGCACTGGCACGAGAGCATGGGGGCATCTCTGGTTCCCAGAACTAAGGGATGATACAATGCCACAAAGTCATTCAGTTATGAGACTCCCTGACCTTTTATCACTGTATGGATTTCACAACCTCCTCTGCTTCCTTTCAGTAGTACAGCAGCTCCAATGAGCCCTCTGGAAGTAGTGCCTTCTCACATGGTGTGATACGCTGCCAAAATATCACAGCATCTCAAGGGACTGTAGAAGTTGTAAAGTATTGCAGCAAAGAAAATAATAAAAAAGGAGCCTCACATGCAGCAAGATCTACAGTGGTGATGTGGGTTAGTCATCAGCTGGGAAAGAGTCATTGGCTCAGCTCCTCCTGGTACACCATGGCAACTAAACATTTCAACAGTTGGCTACACGCTACATGTAAACAGGAAATTGCAACAAGCCAAAAAGGTAATAAATTGGTGGATGTAGTGTAATAATGAAAAACCCGATCAATGGCATTTTGTGACTATGGCATCCTTCAAAACACCTCTGGCATTTGAGACTGATTGGCTGAAAGTCTAAACATTTCTGAATGGAGCAAAAACGACTACGCTGGGCTCCAAGAATTATTCTGATGCTTAGCTAAAATGAGATGTCACAGTATTAGCTGTACAAGTGCATTACTTACGCTCCTCTGCCCAACCTCATCTGAGCTACCAGCAGCACAGTCAGGGAGTGCCAAAGCAGACAGACAATTTCAAACATTCCTAGCCTGTTCCCTCCAGACAGGTTTACGTACAGAGTTCTCGGGAAGCTGACCAGTGCCTTCTGAGAGAACATCACTTCTTACACGACACGGAGCGGGCACTTGGGTAGAAGGGCCCTGTTGAGCCCTGGTGTCTCTTGGCCTTTCTTCTCACCTTCTTCCTCACCTACAACTCTTTGAAAATGCCTCTTGGCAGAGGCAATACCCTAGAAATTTATCCAATTTAATGACAAATAAAAATGGAACAGATGATCCAGCTGTTCCTCCCCTGGATGTTGATTTAAAGGCAGCTCGCCTGGTTTTTGCAGGGTGGCAGATCGAAATTTATGGACATGGGAGGAGGTCTCCATTCTCCCTCAGACTTCCTACATGGATGATACGATGAGGGCAGTCTGAGGCCCTTCTGTCCTGTCAGTGTGATGACCACCAGCCAACTCTTCTGACTAATTGCATATATTTCTCAGATGCTCTCCCAAGACCCCTCCAAAAAGTAAAAAAAACAAACAAACAAACAAGAAAACCAACAACAAAACAAAAATCCAAAAACCACCCCCCAAACCCTGCAGCCAAATACTATGACATCCCAGTTAGTAAACACAAAACGTAATGCTTTACAAAATGAATACAATATTCCATGTGCACCCAGCTTCCACACGTCAGCACCGCACTGAGGAGGCTGCTGGGCTGGTGTCTGTAGGCAGTTTCTGTTGGCAGACAGCTCCAGTGGAATTGCCACCCTCAGTTATTGTTTAAGTTATGTATAAGACATGTGTGAACCATTGGATATTTGTGAAGTAACACTTGTGCTCCTGCTCATGCCCTGCTCCGTCCGTCCCCCAGAAGCTGTCCGCCTCAGAGCCTGGGGGCTGTTGCGGACCCCTATAGCACTACTTCGAGGTACCCCCTGCATGGGCCCCGAGGGGTGACCCCATGGCTGGGGTCCACCTTGCATTGGATGGCCCCAAGCTTGTGGTGGGCCACCCATGGGATGACCCCAGTGAGGTCCTGCACCCCCAGTAGGATTGTGGGACCAGCCAGAAGCTCCCGGGTAGCTGTGGCTGAACGCCTCGGGGGAGAGATTAGAAAGAACCATATTACTAAAACCTAGCCTCATGCTTTCTGAGTCAAAGGCTTCGATCTCGCGAGCTTGACGCTCCAGCAGGCTTCGTATCCGCTCGGTGCGCTCGTTCTGCAACGCCAGCATCTCCTCCTCAATCTAGGAAGGAAAAAAAGAGAGTCTGTAGCAGTAGGACAGGCACAGCCTCTGGAGGACCTGTAACAGCTACTGAGTGACTTTCTCCTTGTGTTTGTGCAGGAAACTGGCTCTAGATCAGATGTCCAAGGACATGCAGTCTGTTCTGAATACAAAAAGGTGGATTTTTTAAGGGTTAAGTCTCAAAGACTCACACAGGCCAAAGCATGGTGAGCACCAGTTGGAGGGTGCTGGTCCCTGTTCCCTGATGGATACTCAAATCAAATCCAATGTTTGCACTGATACCAACAGCTTGACATAGATTCATCTTTTAAGATGCAGCCAAGTCTACTGCTCCATAGAAACCTACTGGGAAAGCTCCTTCAGGTACAGCCTGCTAACACAGCTTAGGATGACCTTCACTGTTTCTAGCTGAATCTGATGATGATTATGATGATGACTGCTGTTTTCTCCAGGACTCAATGCACAAGCCCACATTCAGCTTCCTCTCTAATGTTCACTGGCCAGATTTTCTTAGCTCATTTATTTATCACCTCCTGTCTTCCTAATTTGGTTTTCTCATATTTCACTACCCTAATACTTTCTCTGGGGTGTGTGGCTGAAGGACATAGGCAGTGCTGTTTGAGTTGTGTGGCAGATTATTAGCTAGATGATATGCAAGCTGGCAACTCCAATTTCTCCCCCATAACACTGTCCCAAATTGGTTTCCAAGACTGCTTTGTTAGGGGCACTGGGATCAGCACTTCAAGTACTGAAGACACAGGACTACAGCCTCCTGACACCCATCAGACAGGGATGAAAGCCTTTCTTATTGAAATCTTTGCAGTTAGGTGGAGAACCAAAACCCATTATCTTCTTGCTAGCACTGAAAAAGCTTCTTTTGGCCTCAGTGAAAAAGACCAAATGGAGAAAAAGCAGCAGCCAAGACTTTCAGCACAGCTCACTGCATCTCCCTGCTGTCAGCAGCAACATGGCCAAGAGGTGTTATCTGGGTCTGTGCTGAAGGAACCAGGCAGAGCCTTGTACTTGTAAGCATTCTCTTGCCTGAGTCAGGGAATATGCAAAGCAATTTCATCTGGAATTGAGGAAACAATCTGCTCCAGCATGAGTCATCTCCTGAGCCATTTGGGGCTTTCAGAAACTCCTTCTCCATTTGCCTGTTACTCTAAGTGAGTGACAGACTCTGCACTGAGCAGTCCTGCTCACTATTCCTGCTGAAAGCCACAAAGGCAGCAGAGGAAGAAAGTGCCTTCTCTAACATCAGCTCTTTAAAATATTCTACTTGTTTTTCCCCTGTCCTGCTAGCTAAGTAAATCCTCCTTTTTCAGTGTCTTCAGCATGCCACTGTTTTCAGTCTCAGTGACAGTGTTACACACAGGACTTGCTGCAACTGAACTTCACTGAAAGGCCTGACACTTTGTTAAAGTGACATCACTCAAACCACTCTGCAAATCAAGTGTCTGAGGCATGTGGGAAGGAAATGACTAAATCTGAACTCTTTTAAAAAAGACACTCTTGGGACATGCTCATTGCTGGTGCAACACAAACAACATTTCACATGTTCAGTGGGGCTTGGCTGCTCCCTCCTTACTCCAGGGTTGGACATGACACACATGCTCTGGTGAGTTATGGTGATGGGCACCACCAAAAGTAAAGAGCAGCCTGCTGAAAAGGAAGCCAATTTCTAAGCATACACTAACTTCTGGAATCTGGTTTATAATTGAACACCAGGGACTGACTTTGCCACAGGCTACACATTTATTTGTGCATATAAATGCAGACATTCATCTTGTGCACATACCTGCCCTTTCTCTGGCTGCCAGCTTCAGTTAGCACATGCCAGCAAACACCAGGTGACATCGCTGAGGGACCCACACCAGAACACTCCCAACTCTTAGTTCTTACAAAAATAGAGTATCACCTCTCCTCCCAAAAAATACCCCTGTAAAAGAACGACGTGTCTGCCTCTGGACCCATATGTTTGCCCTTGAGTCACTGCCAAGTGACTGGAACCCCACCAAGGTCTCATTGCTGGTGCATGACTTGTGATTTTCATGTGCCAAAACTGCACATATTGCTAGAGGAACCTATGAAAGCTGAAGCACCACCAATTTTTTTTGCTCTTCTTAGGCAACATAGGGACACAAACATAGAGAAAATTATGCTAGGAGATATTTTTATCTGTTTTTCCTCTCTGTGAAATAGTATTGCTAAGCTTCCTATCCCTGTTACTGATGCCAAATCCTCCACAGGGGTTTTCCATGCACAGAGACTTCAATCCTGGTACACAATGGTAGACTTCTACAGCGTCTTTGAGTTGTTGGCCTCGCTGCAGCTTCTAACACTATCTGCAATATATGCTGCTCCCACAGAGCAGGGAGCACTGGCTCACTGTGGCACTTCCTCCCTGAGCATGAGCTCATGCCACCAGAGGGCAATGCACCTCCAGATAAATCCATACCCGTGCCAGGCTGTGACAGGAGCTGGGACCAAAATAACCAGCAGTGGTGTCTAAAGGCAGCTATTGCACACGAGTGACACACTGGAACTCTGCTTTCACAAATTAATCTATTTTCTGAGAGCAACTGTCTCCCTGCAGAAGACCAAAGCCCGACAGGGCTGTGCTGCCTCCTCGGGGGTGCTCCCTCGGCTGGCCGTAAGGTGGAGCAGCGCTCTGTGGACTACCCCAGCATCCATCTGCTAGCCCCTGGAAGAATTTCAGTGTAAAGAACCTCGACACCACAGAGTAACTGCCCTAATTTAACACTTGCTGATGAACAAAATTGGGAACTGTTGTGTGAACGGCAATGGCTGACACCTATAGGGCAAGTCCAAGGGAAAACAACTGCAGGAGGAAGGCTGACAATGTATTTCCTTCCACCCGTTTTTGGTGCATTTTCCTTCCCTTGGTCTGTGTAGGCCACTCATAATTTACACACACATCTGGCACAGAAAAGCAAACTTCAACAAGGAGCACCCGAATACACATTGCCAACTACAAGCTGACATCTGGGGAGCAGCAGGTGCCCCATGTCTGTGGCTTTGGCTCCTTGAGTTTGCTCATAAGACACATAATTTCATAGGGAAACTGCAGTCCCCATCTTTAGGTTTAGGTCTGCTCTCTGCTGAGCCAATCTCCAGCTCAGAGACAGAGTTCTTTCCCTTCTGTCCAGAGAGGCACTGTCCCCTCTGGCACACTTCAGGCAGCTCTATTCCAGCCAGAAGCTGTTCACACAGGAGGGCTGAGTTGGCAGAAAGTTTAGTCTATGTGTCACTGAGCTTTCAACCCCAGAGAGACAAACACCCAAATGATCTGTGTTACTATATACAGTGAAGTAAGAGCAGCTTCTCTTTCACTAATAAGCAGAATTTAAGATCTGAAATATGGAGTGTGCTTAGGATGCTCCCATGCTCACTTTACCTTCTGCTCCAGGAGGGCCCGGCGGAGGGACACCCTCTGCTCAAGATCACGCAGCTCCCGATCATGCTGGGCTTCTGCCTGCATCTTGATTTTACTCTGATATGCATTCAGCAGCTCCAATTCTTGCTGCAGCTGCATCTTCAGAACCTGGCACTCTGCTTCCTGTGCCTCATCCAAACGCAGCTGGGAAAGACAGACAATGGAGACGTTTCACCATGGGGTAACCACCGCTGACACTCCAGGGGAGGATCGCGGGGAGGGGGAGAATGGGTTGGGACATTGTTTTCTTAGCAATACAATTGGTCTCTATTGTACTTCACTTCGCTGAACAGAGGACCTATAGTGACAAAGACTGGTGACAGTGAGCCCACAGCACTGATGCAAGTGATGCTGATGAGCAGTGGCGCCTCAGGAACCACGATCCACACTGCAGAGACCAGACTGCTGGAGGTGCAAACATCCTCAGCTCTCCTTTTGCTAGAGGCAAAGAGAAGCTCTCTTGCTCTATTCAACTGGATTAACCAATTACCTTTACCCAGGAGACTTAAGTCCACAGTCCTGCCAATGCAGGACTTTGGGCACAAGGATATAATGAAATAAACCTAAAAGCAATATGATACTGAACTTTTAACCTTCCCATCATAAATGAAGCCAGCTACCCTGCCTCACAGCGTTAAATTTGTGCAAAAAGTGATGTGAGCAGGATGCAATATGCAAGAATTGCAAAGAAAAGTGCACATTTAGCTGTAGCAAGGATTTGAAGCATTGCTCATGTGGTCACTCCTTAAAGAAGGAATCTCTTAAAGAAGGAATCACAGAACTTTCACAACACTTTGACCTCAGGTTTACAGTCAAAACTGTGGACTCCTCCATGACTCAATGAGCATCTTCTACCAGTGGCACATGCTTGGGTTGGTATCATCAATAAATCAAAATCTAAATGAGTTAAGACAGCCAGTTGCACACTATGTAATGATGCTCTAACAGGGATGCTTATGTTGCCACATTTCATGCAAAAGCAGTCCTCTGGCCACACAGATGCATCACTTTGCATCTCTACAACAGCAGCTTCAGCTTCAGCCTGCCTGGAGGGGGTGGTGTGTCCTTCCTCTGGGTTTGAACTCTGCTTTCTAAACACAGAGGAAGGACTGTGCAGGGAATGGCATGTGCAGCAAGGAAGCAGAAAGCCTGCTGTCAGGATACAGAGCGGTTAAAATGCAAACATCCCTCTTTGGCTGAGGAACCCTGGGTCCCTCAGAGGCGACTCACAGCTTGTGTAGAGAGCATTTCATTAATGCTGTGATCATACTGCTCAGCCAGGATAGCCAGCTTCCGGGTCTGCTCCTCCTTGAGCCGTTTGAGGACAGCTTTATGTTCACTCTTTGGCGTGGTCTCCAGCAGATGGTTTCTCAGTGCTTTGTACTGTCTGGTTTGGATCTTGCATGTATCCTGAAACTGCTTCTTTATCTGTAGTTCTTTTGACTGGAAAGATGGAGGGGACACAAAGAAAAAACCAGCATGTTTCAAATGAGCAAAATATCCATTCAAATGGATATTTAGGATTACATTAAGGATATGAGTTCAAGAATCCACAAATGTATATTAACATCTACAGTGCAAGGAGGGAAGCAAAATACACAAGAGGCAATGACTACTGCTGCAGCTGCTTTGACACTGCTACTGTGCGAAACAATTACAATACAGACACTTTTATAACAAAGCTCCAGCCTAAATACAGCTGTCTCTGCACAAAGAGCCTCACATTTGCCACTGGACTGGATCCAGTCCTGGGTGTTGCTTTTCAAGAAAAGTTCTTGAGGGACAGGACTAATATTTATTAGCACCAAAAGCCATACTTACACAAGTGTGCTTGTATGGCACATATATATGAACAGTACTTAATGTTATGAAAAGAAGCAGATTTGGTGCATGGGAAAGGATAAGAAAAAAGAACAATGCTTTTTCCATTGAGGGTTTGGTGAATATAAGATGTATTCTAACCCTTGATATTATGAGCCTGGTTTTCACAGAGAAACTCAAACAAGACTAGGTGCTTGTACACCACAAAACAGTAGTATTGTGCTGGTCTAACAAACAAAACAATTCCTCAGTATCACTGGAGGCTTACTGGAGATGGAGGTTTCCTCCCTTTGCACTGGCTAACATCTCTGTATTGTTTAGAGACATAGCTGTGATTGCACACAGGGCTGGGAAACACCAGTCCTGGAAAAGGTATTGGGATCCAGTTTTGCTGTACGACCTTGATGATTTTTTTTTTGTTTTACCTGTCTCCAGAGAAGCTTGTGAGGGTTAACATCTACTAAGTGTTTCAAGATACCGAAAAGGAGGGTGTTCTGGAGTTTTCTGTATCTTTCTATGGGATGGCTGGCTGTGATACTTCCAACAAAGCAAAACCCAGAAGTGATAAGTGATGATGGTTAACTGCGAGATTAACATGGTCAAGTTCATCATGGTAAGAACAAATAAATAAACACAAATCACCAAAATCAAACACGAGGGCCTTCTCATTGTTAGGCATCATGCCAAATACTGAAGCACTAAAGGCAAAAACAGAGCACAGGACAAGATTCCTGTTGGAGTAAGTTGGAGGAGCTCTGGGATCTGAACCAGTGAGGCAGATCTCTGTGCATGGCCACATCAGCCCCTCCACTGCCTACCCCTGGCACTAACTCAGAGCTCAGCTGGCAAGGGCTGCACAGCACCTGCAGCCACCTCAAAAGGTGCAGTGGGATCAAACATCACAGCCAGCCCAAGCACACTTTGCTGCATAAAACAGCAACATTTTGTTAACCTGATGCAGAGAACAGGACAAATTTGGTTTTCATTCAAATCAAAACATGTATCATGAAGAGGAATGCATCACTTTTAACCTTTCTAAATTTCACAGAAAGTTATTTCCTTCCAGGAAACCTTTAAGGTTGTTTCTTGCTGCCCTTAAGGGAAGTGTCAGGAGGTTGCACATTCCCATCAGGGACCTGGTCATAGCAAAACACACTATCAACCTATTTTGTCTTAATTTTCTGTGAAGTCTTGCTTGGACACTAGACTGTTTACAGCCTCCCAGTCCAGAGGCTTTAACAACAGGAAACAGAAGGGAGGGGTAAGATTTCCAGTCAGACTTCTGACAAGATCATTTTGACCTAGTATTGTGAAATACCAGCAAGACGGTATTTGCATCACAATTAACACACTCGAAATAATAACAGCCGTTTTCACTGAAGGGTGAATTCTAGTTATGGGTCCTTCTGGTGCTGTCATAGAACAGACACTGACCGTTAAAAACCTGCTTCCAGGACAAAGGGCCTCACTAAATAACAAAGGGAAAGCCTGAAATGTGCCCTTGAGGGAAAACTGTTGCTGGGGAGAGAAACTGAACAAATGGTCAAATTATCTATTCAATTAAGAATACTCGCCTGCATTAGTCAGAAGCAGGAGAAGGAGTTAATGCTAGAGAACAGCCTCGATAAAGAGGGGATTGTGTTACAAACCCAACGGTTTTCCACGGGCTGCACTGTTAGCACTGCATGTATGCAAAGGTGCGAGATTGACAGCTCAAGCCTGAAATCCTTCACTAATCACAGAACAGCCATGCAAAGCAAAGTGCAAGATTTCCATGCTCCCTGCAAAACACTCCAGCCCTGTCCTCCCTGGAAAAAGGAAGGGGTTGGAGAATCTGCAGAGGTGAGAGGGCAGCCAAGCCCCTGCAGCACAGAAGTACCACAGATCCTGGCAGCAGCCAGGGAAGGAGAATGGACATGCTGCCCACTCGTGTTTGCATCACATCACCTTGGGGAGGCAGAACTCATTCATGCTAATCTCAGAAGGATCAACCTAATACAGCTGCTTCAGTTTTATTCAGCTCAGAGTGCAGCACAGCTTCCCTGTGAAGTCATCTGCTATTTATACACTATATCCTTGGAGATTCTCAACAGTCATCAGATGGTCCCTTGTTCTCACAAGCCAGGTTCTCACTATTTAATATTATTCTAATATTGACAAATCAGGTACAATTTTTTCTTTTCTGAAGTCCTGTTTTCAAGTTGGTTATTTTCTCTGTAAGAAGATAACTTGCAGGTGGTGAAAACTAAGTCAGATGGAAGAGCAAAGATGTAGAATAACAAAGAAACCCCATGCTCAGTATGCCATACACTCGTTTTGTTACTGGCACAGCTGAACACTGGGTGGAGAGGAGTCTGCCTCCTCAAAGGAAATGTACCAGGCAGCTTTGTGAAAGGCTTTATACTCCCTTCTCAGACACTTCAGAATAGACCACTGGACTTCTTCGGATGAAGCGAAGGCTTAAATGAAAACACTGAAAGCCTCAATCACACAGGCCCCATAATTCTGGTCAGCCACCACAGCTACAAGGGCAGCATGAGAAACCCAGGAGAGACACACAGCAAAGGTCAGTGCCAGGAACTTCCTGAGGACACTGCACTTGGCTGGTGTCTTTCTCTTCCCCACTCCCCACTTACCACCACGCAGCCTTTAATATAAAAACACTAACCAGGTGAGTTAGCCAAGACTGAGAGTGCAGTTCATTTTGATGCACACAGCAACACAAAGCTTTTGGGTTTTGTTTTTAAATTACACTGCTTCATTACAGAAATACTGGTTTTATTTTTGTATATGGGGGAGAGAAGGATCAGAAAATGGTGTAGGAGGGGAGGAAAAAAGTGTACTGCGAACAATAAATGTATTTTAAACAACACCAGAGAGGAGGGGACACTGCTGAGAAGAGCTCTTCAAAGAAAAGGAGGGACTAGTGCTGCTGTGGCCTTCCTGCAATACTCTAACTCTGATCACCAAAGCTATGGTACTCCTCAAGTTAACGAGCTTCCAATCACCTTGGCCCTGCCTACACTGCAAACAGGCTGTAATGGACCACTTTTCCATGGACCACTTTTCCACGGACCACCAGCCTGCACCAGAGCTCCTACATCCCTTAGTACCTTTGGAGTTCCTACATCCCTTAGTACCTTCAGGCTCTTGGGCTGCTGCCGGACTTCCATGACGTGCTTGCGCCGCAGCTCCCGCTCCCGGCGCTTGTTGTACTCCAGCTGGTTGGTGAGCTCGGTCTGGTGCTGGAGCCGGATCAGCTCGCAGCGCATCTTCTGGATGGTGCTGAGATGGCGGAACTCCAGCTCCTGCATGGACTCGTGCTGACGCAGCAGCATGGCGTGCTCCAGGTCCTTCTGTGTCTGCCTTTTGTTTAGCTCCTAGCAGGAGGACAGAGGGAATTATTAGGTTCTTTGTACTTACTTGGATTTCCGTTGACAAAGTGACATTTCACTTTGTTCGCAAGATATTTCTCTTTTTCCAAGGCATCTGAGGACAGACCACAAAGTTTCTTGGTCTTATCAGCAGCAGACAGCAATGCCACCGGTAATTTTTCCTTCCTTGTTTCACTTTTCTTCTTCCTGTTCTAGATGCTCAGCAGGATTCACAGTAAGCATTTTCTGTTAACTGTTGTGTCTGATGACTTTTTGGACCTAACAATTCTTCTGCAGAAGGGCATTAACCTGTACACTGGATGCCACAGGGATTACCAGATGGCACTGCAAATCATCCAACCACTTTTCTACCAAAACACTTTAGATGTGGTAACAAACACTTCTGTTTGATGTGAGTTGGATTGCAGGTACTCCTGTGAGATGCACTTCACAAAGGTGCATCCAGGTCTCATCTCTGCCTGTTCCCTTACCTCCCGAACCAGGTCCTGCTCCAGGTTATGGCGGCCCAGGAGCATCCGTCTCTTGAAGCGGCGACACTCCAGCTCCAAGTACTGCCTCTGACGCCTCAGTAAGTTGGCCTCTTCTTCTGCCTGGAAATGTTGGATATTCTCCTTCTGCTTGGAAAGCCACTCCTGCTTCTCCTTCTTTGGAGTGCTCTGGTTTTCATTCAGCTCCTGATAACCGCAAGGTAATTAATTGTGGAATAATTACGTTAAGTTCCTTGGCCATGAACTGGACAGACCTGACTAATAAACTACTGAACTATATTCTACCCTCTCTTCTCAAGGTTGGGGCCATCTCAGCCTCTTCAAAATTCATCACATCACATAAGAAACACTAAGGAAATACCAGGAGACAAATCACAGAGAAGCAGATTCAACTACAGCTTTTTTTTTGCACTGGCCAAAATACTGGTTTGTGTCCAGAGTTTCCAGACCTATATATTAGCTGAAAATGTCAAAATGAGGGGTTGACACTGAAAACACTTGGAGGTACTGCCACACTGCCTGGCAAACATTAATACAGGCTCCCAAAGGACTGGCAGAAGGAAAGCATTGACATCCTGTTCAAACAGAACTCCAGCCACATGAAGCGCATCAGAATTTTGTGTCTTGCTTGATCAGAGCACATACCCTTTTAGAGTAACTCATCAAGGCAGAGCTGCTCACTGAGATGCCATAACTCACAAAAACAATGTAAAAAAGTTCACAGGTAAAACTTAGAGTTTCCACATTTGTACTACACAGCCTAAAGTATCTTTGGCAAAAGACTCTGCTTGCTTGAATTGCATACTAGGGATGCCCAGGCAGTAATTAAGACTTGTTGTGATACATTTTAACTGAAGTATGAGACAGAACTCCTCTGTATTTCATCAGTGTTTCTAGGTGCTCTGTGATGTACTACCCACTTAGAAAAAGATTCTATGTTATTATAAAGAGCCCACACTACTGTAGTTTTTGTTAGATCTTTCTTGGCTCTGCTGCTCTTTAGCCCTTTTTTCTCCTGGGAAATATCTATCTTTGGGAATATTTCCCTTTGGAGCAAGTTCCAGAGTTGTGTCACACAAGTTGATGGTTAAGCATTAAATAGTTCTTTCTAATAATTATTTATAGTGCTTACAGTTTCAGTCACTCCAAAAAAAGAATCAGGAAGTTTGATTCTACAGTTTCTCTGCATTTTGCAGAGATCTCAAGTTTCACTAAAATGCAATTATTATTAAATAATTACACAGCTTTCTCCATTAAAATTAATAGTGCTTTACAGGTATTTTCCTTACAAAAAATGCAGATCATCTTTACTGCTCTGTTCTCCTACTCCTGTACAAGAATATCATTAAGTGATAAGAAACTTAACTAACTGCTGCAGGGAATAGCCACTACCTGTAACAACAATGTTCATAAACTACCTTTTTTCATTCCTTAGGATTACCAAATTTGCATGTTTCTGTCTAAAAACAGTATTAACCAATGGAGAGGTTTGTACTTTCACAAGACAAAGAGTACCGATAACTAACTAAATAAATTCTCTTACTCAAAGGTCAAAGTTATGAAGCAAACAGAGTGCACACAGGACTCTGCTCATGAAATGTAGAGCTCACTGCAATCCTGTGGAAGATCTGTGGTGCACAGTGTCACTTATTTTCCTGTGTTCACCCCTCTCACACCCTATCACACATTTCTCATTGGAGATGAGTTACCTCTTTCAGCTGCTCTTTACGGAGTTTATATTCTCTCTTCTGGGACTCCAGGAAACTGTTCAATTCTTTTTTCTGTTGGGCCTGAATATGCTGTTGAAACTTCTTTTCTTCATTGGCCATCACTTTAGCCTACAGCAAATCCAGCAGCAAGTCAGAGTCCCAATGGATTACAGCTCATGTCCAATTTCAGCCTCAAGGCCCAGAACTCATGGTAGTCACCACAATATTCACCATGCCTCTGGACAAGTCCAAGTCAGAGGAGCTTGTCCTCACTCTCTCCTCATTCCTCATCCCATCAAGGCACCCAACAGAGTACTCCTCCAGTACCACATTCCCTCAGCCCAGTTGTTCAGCTAATCTTGCCTAATATAGTCAAAACCTTATGATAAACTATATCCTCAGCCTTCCGCTGAGAGATCAGAGATGAACAAAAACCAATAATAATTGCTGTAGGCAGCACCACTTCATTATCAATTATTTAAAAGCACAGCCCCCCCATATCCATACACAACTAGACAGTGAACATTTAAGTGTAGCTGGCACATTTCTCTGCAGGCTAATTTTCCTCCACAACACTCAATGGGAGGCAATTATTGACAGCACAGACATGGCAAGAGAGAGGAAAACCCTCACAGTGTTTTTTCTGGGGTCAGAATTCTAACATTCAGTGTAACCCACTGCCGTGAAGGACATACCTTTCCTCTAGTTACATAACCCCTTCGTGTAAGAAGGTGATGTATTAACCTTTTTCTAATTAGCAATTTGCTTGGCTCCTGAAAACAAGAAATCTCAGAGTCCACACTGTCATCTCTGCATCAGTGAGGGGAAGTGGACAATTTAATGTAATTAGCAAACATGGGTTGGTCTGATAAACCATAACCTCCTACCTCTTTTTCCATGGCTGCTTGATGCTTTTTAATTAGCTTTTCCATTTCTGCAGCAAAATTGTTACGCTGTGTTTCAAGATCTTTGTCCAACCTGAGGCGGTGCTCGTCCATCTCTGCCTTCAGTTTATTCTCTAATGCCATCAGTTGCTTCTGGTGCTGCCTTCTCATACGTTTATAGCCAGACATCTGCTCTCGGAGCTCTGAGTCTTGCTCATGTTCCTGCATTTGCCTTGTCACCTAGGAAGATAACCGCATCGGGCCAGGGGAAGTTAATGCTGCTTAATCTGCTTTTCAGCAATCTTCAAACCACAAAAGAAAGTGATTCAGTTAAGAAATATGATTTTGTTGTAAAGAAAAGCACACATCCTAATGGCAGCAGAGCAGATTAAAAACTCAATTCTACTATAAGAGATAAGCTTACATGGGCTTCAGTAAAAAAACAGTACAATTGTTATAAAGCTGGTACTAAATAATGGCCTTTTAGCCTAATACAATGAGGGTGGATACATATACACACACACACAAAAATATTCATAATATGCATATGAAAATAAAACCCAGCTTATTATTATAAATGGTTTCCTATATTCTACATTGGATTTGATACTATTTAATATACACAAATTACATTTGCCCAGGTGTGTCACTGAAGCTTTTATTAACTGACGCTGTATTATTTCAGTGACAGTATCTGAGCCAATGAAGATAGCTCATATTCTGGTGATATTCTGAAAGCTCTGAGAAGTTGCAGAGAGCTGTGTTCAAAGCACCCCCTCCTGCAGAGCTCTCCCCACACCAACCCTTCACGTACCAGCGATGCTGTGCGTATGGTAGCAAAGTGCTCTCGGTTGCGATAATGAGACTTGTGGCGAGATACTTGGGGAGGAGACTGGGGTTCTGATGCCCTTGTCCGAGGGTCTGACTCCTCTCTGTAGTTCTCTTCCTCCTTATCAGCAAATATTAATGTCAGAGAATAAAAAGAAACTGTGTTACTAAAGATTTTTAATTTCGGTCTTTTTATTTAAAAGGAAGAAAAAAGCATTTTATATTCATCAGCTCTGAGAAGGTATACACTGCAAAAGGGGTTCTGATCTACAACCTTTGCTTTCAGAAATTTCATCATGAATTTTTATTACTAAGAGGAAGACTACTAATTAAAGCTGAAAATGAGAAAAAAAAAATTAAAACTGAAAGCTGAGTTCAACAGTTTACTTCAACAAAACATAAAAGCTCTGAGATTTTATCAAGTCTGAAAGACAAAAACAGCATCTTTGTAGCTCTGAAAGACAGAGGAAGATTTTCATTACACCCACTGCAGAAATACCTCAAAGCAAATTTTAAAATTTGTCATGGTGTATTCCACATTCTTATTTTGAGTTTGTCATTCATTACAGAGCGATTACTAGTTAGATATGATACACTAATTAACTCCCTGAGGAAATACCTGTGTCTTTGTTGCATATCTGGGCAAAGAACAAGAGACATTCTAGCCACGCCTATCATTAGCCATGGAAATGGCAGTGCTTTGAGCAAATGAGTGATAACTCCTCCATGGCAAGAGCAGTCCAGCTCAGAGGGCACTCCCCAGCCCACCCTTCATCTGGCAGAGGGAAAGCAGGGAAGTGGTTTCTGCTGCATTTTTTTCCCCTACACTTTATTCATTAACAAAATATTCAAATCAAAATGCTAGGAAGCTGGGTGCTGCAGAACTGATTTCAGCTTCTAGGTCCTGACTTTAAGAATTGTCTAACAAGGAGGTAAAAGGGGGAACTCACACATCCTGTTGTCCCACACGGCAGTGCTATATGCATGTTAAGGATATCCACCAAACAAACCTATTTACAACCTCCAATTCCAGCTCCTCCTGATAAAGCAAACTGCTTTTGAAACAATTCCATTAGTAAAATAATTTTTAGTGAATTAATAAAAATTAACTATCTTCACAGCCATTTTCCCAAGTCTCCAGTGCACACTCATATATTTGGGGCACAATAATATAAACTGCAGGTAATGACTAGGTGAATGGGAACAGCTGACTTCATGCCAACCAAATTCTCTCCCACTTTACACCTTCAAAGTTTAAAGCTCTCCAGTAAGAATCCAGTGCTTACCGGCTTTAAATGAATGACAGAGCTATTTGACATCACGGTGTGGTCCCCCTCCATCATATCCAGCTCGCTCTTATCATCCGAGGCATCTGGAAGACTGTTAACACTACTGCTTTGGCTACTGGCACTGATAGACATACTAGGAATGGACTGATTACTTCCAACACTGTTCACTGTTCCCGTCCTGCCCACACCATGATCTTGTTCCTAGGAGAAAAGAAGTGGAAAGAAAATTCAAACCCATCGCAGTGGTACCTGTGGACACTACGAAATGGAACGCTCACACTATTTCTCTCTAAAGGCATCCACCCACCACGTCATGGCACTTTCCACCCTTCAGGTATTGCCATGAAACGTTTTCCTTGTGGGATGCTGGGGAGAGAAAGAGTCAGGCTTGTCAAGATTAACTGGCTGATGTCAGATTCTTTTCAACAGCGAGCTGTTAACAAGCTGAACTCTATCATGTGTCAGCCACAGCGTGTCACCAGAAGCTGCTGTGATACCAGCATCACCTGAGTGCTCAGCTGGGACCCTGCACCTTGCAGGTTCCCTTCTGTACACGAGAACTGGAATTCAGAGTCTCCATCTCTGAATGGTGGCTGCAGCACTCAACCCATAAAAGAGAAATACATTTCCCTGATAACCTGTTTTTCTTTTCTTCATCTATTTTTTTTTTTAAAAATAAATCAAGTTAAATAAATCTCTATGCCTTAGTTTAGAACAACATTCTCAGTACATATGGTCAAAACAGAGGTCAACTGCAGTTGCTGAAGTGTCCTCATGAAGCCTCAAACAGGCAAAGAAAGCGAGGATTTACAGGACTGGAAGCTGACTGTTCAAGCATGAACACATGGCACAGCTTCTTGTCAGCACTAGGCATCTACCCTGTTTGTCCTCGTTTGTGCCTTGAGGTAGCTTTATTCCAAGCACAAAGAGGGAGACAGTGTTTCCAGCCAGGTGTGTAAACAGCCTCCCTTCGTTTCAGCAATATCTGAATTGTGGTTATTTAAATGACAGTCTCATGGTTTTCTCTGGTTCAGTGACGAAATGCAGCATTTCTCTCACCTCCTCCTCCTCCTGTGTTTCCACTGCAGGGCCATTGTGGGCCTCCTGGAAGAGGAGCTTCTTCATTTTACGATACTGCAGGTTGTCCAGTTCTCTCACGGCATCCTTTGTTCTCTGAATCAGGTCTATTAACACGGTTTCGGGTCGCTCTCGAAGAACAAACATGTGCTGCAGAACACACAGTGAGTGGCCTCTCATACCTCAAATGCACATGCTTTGAGGACACAGTGATGAGCTCTAGTTGGGTTTATTAGCCCTCTTCTTTGCACAGGAGGAGAGCACCTTCACAGCTAACATTGGCATTATTTTTAGACTTCACAATTCAGACAGATTTCAGAATGATTGTACCAAAAAAAAAGGTGTAAAAAACCTAAAAAGAAATGGCATTTTACATGCCATGAAAACTTGCTCACTATAAACTTAGACTTCAGAGACATTACCTACTTGTGCTTTAGTGAGGGAAGAGCAACAAATACCAAATAAAATTTAAAGGTGCTAGACTGGCTAGTATCTTTAACCAAATGTTAATTAACTCATCAGCTAACTCTCAGTGTATAAAACCCTTTTCCTTCTTTAGAAAAGCTTAGAAATCAAATATTCATCACATAGCTCTGAGTCATAAAATAGGCTGTGAACCTTAGAGCCTGGTCCTGGAACAGTTTCCCCATGTTCTGCTCTTCTCTTGGAGATATTCACCACATTTTCTGCAATGGTGGCTACATTTTGCCAATAGGTAAAGCAAGAACTGTCTATGTATGTCAGAAGCAGCTTTTGCAGTCTCCAGATGCAATGTGCTGTGCAAGCATGAGTCATTATTAACATCACCACTACTTTCATTTTGTTGCTTTGGAGAACTGCAATGCTGTTTCCAACATGGCACATTCCCTACCTGTCCCTGTAAAGTGGCATGAAGTGTTTCAGACTATAGTTATGGAAGGAATATGTTCCCAAATGTATTATTTCCATCAATGTGCTCTTTAATTGCAGCACATTGCTCAAAATAAAACCAATCTGTAGAATTCTGAAATGGCAGGACTACACACCCACACCGAAACCTTTCCTGGATAATTGCATTTCCTTTCTGAATAGACAGTTTTCAAAGAGGCACAAGTCCTCAGAGCCATTTTTAGGTAAAAACATGCAAAAAAGGTGCTGATAAAACCTTCATAAATAGCATCCATTTCCCTGCAATGCCAAAAATTTGGAAAAACACTGTTTAGCAGAAACAGGGCCAGCATAAAAAGAAACCCAAAATGTCAAAAGCACTATAAAGAGAATGACAAGTTAGCAAAATTCTGAATGCCACCTGATGCCACAAAGGAAATCCATCAAAGTCATACAAAAAAGCATCTCCAACCCAACTTCTTTGTGAGTTCTGTTCACATGTCAGCTTTTTGCAACAATCTACCCCACTGGCTTTTCTCCAGACTACAGTGAGCAAAGCCAAGTACCTGCAGCATCCAGGAGCACAAATGAAGAATTAAAAAAGAAGCTAAGAAATAAAGCAAGAGAAAGCCTGCAGAATGCTGAGGCTTTTTCATGCCAAGGAAAAATACAGGGAGGAAAAACTGCTTTCTTTTTTTGCCCCCTTTTCCCCAACAGTGGATTTCAGGCACTGTGTAAAGCACACTGGAACATAGAGGGAAGTAACAAAAGGTATTTGTTAGCTAATGCATGGCATCTCTGTCAGGATTAATTATAATCACTGGAAAGATTGAGTTTACAAACTAAAACTCTTGACAAGTCAAGGTGGTCATCCAGTGTAACTTAATGGAGTGACCTTTTATGATGAGAACTCCAAGGCTGGTTTGGAAAGTCACCTGGGGAACACTCTGAGACACTGCAGACAGGCAGAAAAGCCAGGGCTGCCAGCTCAGTACACCCCACAGCACTCGCAGTTCAAACGTGTTTGAGCATCATTAACCATAACCTTGTACAGTAGGTGAGACAGATCATCATCACAGGGCACAGCCCCTTTTAATACCACATGGAAAACAGATAGGATAAGCAAGCCAACCTTCAGAAGCTCCTCTGATGTAGGCCTGTCTTGAGGAATTTTCTGGAGGCAAGAATCTACGAAGTTTCGAAAATAATCAGACCTATGTCAAGGAGAGGGGAAAAAAAAAATCCACCTAAGTTAACGACCCAGTTTAATTTATTAAGAAGTCAAGATCCTCACATCTGCATGCCTGTAGCTCCTAGGCCAAGTACTATGTTTCAATAAACCATAATTAGGAAGTTTTTAACTTTTGAAATTAGTTTACTGCATTTGCTGTTTTCAAAAGACAGTTGTGAGGCTGAGAGGTGCAAAATGTTACTACTGTGCTTTATTCTGCTGAAGTTTATGCAACAGACACTTGCCACACACAAGCTGTGTCTTCATCTTGCAAAGCAATACTTCAACAAAACAGGATTTAGAAACTGACAGTGTGGTTTGTGATAAAAAAAACACTAAAACCCACAGTTTTGGCTAGCTTGGGAGCTTCAAAAGTTTACTGACCTATGAATGGAATTTTTTATAGGATCTTAAGTTCTTCCAGCAGCCTGTCCTGCTCCTACTACACTAAAGAGTCTCAAATGTATATTTAGTAATTGGTCAATTTTGTGTACAAAATGTATAGTGAATCTAATGAGAACCTTCCAACTCACATCCTCCCAACAGGACTCCAGCCATTTTAAGAACTCAGTATGACAAAGCACTCCATTTACAGCCATTCCCTACAACATTCCTCCCTCAGCAATACTCACCATTCATTAGACTGTAGTGTAGGGGATTCATTCTGCGCTATGTGATATAAGGCACTCATTGCGTTCATGTTAAACAAAGGAGGCTTCCTTTCCGCTGCACACAAGAGAAAAGAAGTTTTTATATAGGGAGATAGTCTCATGTTGTTGCTCTTTTTTTTTTTTTTTTTTTTACAGTTTACATCCCTTTAAAAAGAAAACCACATCAGCAAAATCCCTATGGCCTGAACATGGATCCCCAAACCAACCCTACCCTGCAATCAGACAGATATGTTGGCATACGTCCTGTGCAATTGCAGAAGATGAAAGCCCTTTGAAGATCAAATGCCTTGTCCTCTCAAGCTTTTAAATTACGTGGTTTATCATAGATGAGTTCTCTGACTCATTGTAATGTACTAAAATAGGAGTAAGTTAACAGTAAGCTCTATACTGGCTGTTTAGCCACTAAGCTTTCTTGGTTTCATACACCCCCCCTTTTGTTTTTTTTAAACTACAGTTGCTAAAAAGCTAAGAAATATTTATTTCTAGCAGGACAGCAGTGATGAACAAGAAGCTGGTTACAAGAACCATCAAATCACACTTAACTGACTAAGCACATAGGCAGGAAGTCAGCAAGAGGCCAACTCTTTATACTATTTTGAGAGTTGCCTTCTCTTTGGCTCTTCCCTCTTTCAAGTTTGTGTTACTCTTATAGACTGACACAGCATGAAAGCTTAATGAGGAAGGAGATGATCTCATTGTAACAACAAAATTGAAGCTTCATCAGAATGTTTATGGGGCAAACTTTGCAAAGCTAAGGCTCGCCATAGACATCCTAGAGAAGCTGGTCAGGCCACGAGGATGCTCTTACACTACTGAAATGCAACAGAAAACTTTCCATCCTCAAAAAAAAAATAAACAAGGAAAAAAATAATGCCACTTTTCTTATTCTGCTCCTCAGTTCTGAGTTGAATAGTAGCACTGAACTGTGGATCAGAGATCATGGTTCACTCACGGCTATGGCAGGATGGACTAAGTGCTACAAATTCCTCAGAATAGGTAAATTGAGGACTTAAGTCTTTCCTCAAATTCAGCACTTTACATCTTCTAATCTGCCAGATAACTAGTTGCTGCTATCAAGAGTCAGAGATTATTCATTAAACTATTTTAACTGACTGTTCTCTCTACTTTTTTTCCTCTTAGCTCACCTGAATAAAACCGAAATCTTAGGAAACCCTGAAACTGAGCACTCAATAAGACCATTTCTAAGACTAAGTGATAATTTAGAGAATTCTACCAGACATCTCATTTCCCCGCTGTCTTCCCATGCTTACTCAAAGTAACACAAATGAGCCAGGCACAGGGATCCAGCCTACACTGCTCTGCTGTCCTGACCTAGTCTCACCTCCCACCACGCCAGCAGCCATAGACGAAGCCCAACACACTTCATCCTGCAAGAACGCAGTGTGCAGGGCTCCCAGGGGTGTGGTGGCCATGAGCTCACTGCATTCCTGGAGCCCTGCAGCCAGCCAAGTCTCCTTACTCCACTCAGAGCAGGATTCTGTCATGACAGTCACACCCCTTTAACTTGCTTTATATTGGCAACCAAAAAAAGAACAACAACAACAACAAAAAAATCTCTGCTCTGAAGAAAGAATCTATTTCGTGTCCTGAAAGAAAATGAAGTTGACAGTTTGGAATGCCAGACAGCATTTTTAGCTAAACTGTGCAGTTCACATAGATTAGTGTGTTCCTGAGAGCTCTCACTGCCTGGCTGGGCTGCTCCTCCATGGAGGTCAGGTTGGAGCACGAGCAATCAGATCTGACAAGGATGGGAGGACAGCCTCAGGTGCATGGGAGCAGTGGTGTGCAAGGTGTGCTTCAGCAAAGGCATTTTTTTTCCAAGAAAACACAACATATTAAATTTAAACAGAATGCCATACTAACAATGTCCCTTTAAACTCACATCCTGCTTTAAAGGGTCTGTTCTAATGGCAATACCGTAATTTCTTTAGGCTTTGAATTTCAGGTTACCACTTCAAAATTGGATTATTTTGTATCTTTTCATTTAAGGAAAAACTAAACCTATTCAGAAGAACACAGCTTTGAAGTTGCTCACTTCTCCAAAACTTAATCACTACAGAATTTGTTAATGTATGTTACATTTTCACAGAAACAGTATCAACTTATAGCACTAAATACATCTCCACATAGGTACCTTTACTGGCTCACTTCTACAGCTGTTCAGCAATTGACTGTTTTTCAGTTCAGAAGTTAACTGCCTCTCCCACAGAATGTGAACACCCTTAGTGATATCACTTGGCTACTCTCTTTGTCTATAGAACTCTTCAGATAATGGAAACGCCAGTTCCATAAACACCAAACTGGAGACTTGGTCTTGAATTCTAGAAAGCACATTTCACTCTTTTCTCTAAAACTCAGGGCCCAGAGAAACCAGGACAAGAAAGGGAGCACAATTATTTCACACTGTGTTTCAGCTAAGTTCTAGGTATTAAATAACTATATTTTAATTTTTTTAAAGGAATAACTTACCTAACTCAATACAGGTAATTCCAAGAGACCAAACATCTACTTTGCCATCATACTGCCCTTCATCCATGGCTAAAATCACTTCTGGGGCCATCCTAAGGAAAGAAATTGGTGCTCAAAGTAGGCAACGGAACACATTATCTTCATCAGTATGAAGTGGGCTGCTTTCATGATTTCAACTACCATAAACAAATCATTCCCCAAGCTCTCAGACATGACCATGGGACACTGGAACAAAGATCCAGCACCTACACTAGTGCAGGCCTGCAGATGCTGTGTGATGTTCTCCTGTGCTTTACCCAGCTCTCCATTTACGTGTATCACTGTCCAGCTCTCCATTTATGAGTATCACAACCTTCTCACCCTCCCACATTTCCAATTAGTTTAGCTGGCTGACCAGCTCTGGTGAAATAATTATAACATGCAGTTGAGTAAACACCACAGATTAGGTGTAAGAGATCAAAAGCATACAAGGGATCTGCAAAGGGGTTGGTTCAGTGAACCTGGCTTTCCTATGAAAGAAAAAACACTTCAGTTATTTCAACAACCAGACACGGTGAGAACACACGAATTGTTTAAACCACTGGGGGGAGTGATTAAAATATATTACAGATGATTCAATCCCACCTCTACCACTTTATGTCAGTCCAAGTAGAACAGCAATATATTTTTATTCATTTTTGTGAACTACAATACAGGGATACACAATTTCTTGGAACTCAGAGCCTACTTACTATTTAAACTTTTTTTTCCAACAAAGTACATTTTACCACCACCACAACTGAAGATTACAAAACTAGCTCCAATAAACCCAAGTATATTAAATATCCAATACATGATCCTTTCACTTCACAAAGCCAGCAAGAACTAGAACTCCTGGCTTACCAATATGGCGTCCCCACAAATGAGTTGGCAGGAGATGCTATGGAAGCAGACCCAAAGTCAGCAAGTTTCACCTGTCCTGGCTCTGTCAGCAGGATGTTCCCTGCCTTGATATCTCTGGTGATAGAATACAAGTGTCAGTATTACTCCTCTCCAAAGAAAACCCCCTATTGGACAGACTATGAAACACATCAATATTCACATGTTCAAGCTGCAAAATATTCACATTTCCTCCAAACACAAATTCTTTAACCATTAGGTTTATTGCTTAAAGGGGCCCAGGATTTTGGATTCTTTTGTCTTACATTTTAGTCTTACTGTTTGCCTTAAAAATGAACTTTAAATGGCACAACAGGATAAGCATCACATACAGTTCAGCAAAACCTTCTGAATCAAGTATATCCTTTATCAAAGTTTTTGTAAAGGACTTAATAATGTAACTATTCAAATTCTTCATCCTACTGTAATGCAGAAGCTACTTTAAACACAAAGAATATTTGCATCCCAAACTTACTGTGTGCTTCTCAACATGTGTGTTTGTGTAAAACTAATTTTTCAAGAATTAGTTCTCTCCTTGCCCCAGCATTCTTGGCCTTTCAGTTCCTACAAACTCTTTGGGTGCACTTGCTCTTCACTACTTGAGGGACAATCAGCACTGAAAAGCTTAGCAGATTTGAAGGGATTCTGCAGAAATTATGGACACCAGCTATAAGAGACAGTGCATGTGCAGATACAGAGCTTGCTAGTGTTTAGACTACTATAAATCACTTGTTTGGGAGCATATGGATACTGTGAAAAGAAAATCCCTGCTTACCATGTTGAATTTGGGATGGAGGGGATACAATTAACAAAACAAATTATGTGTGTGTATGAGACAGCAAAAGTATAACCACTTACCTATGGATCATATTGTGAGAATGCAAGTATGCTAATCCCTGGAGAGCACCATGGGTAATTGCTGCTATTTCCACTTCTTGCAATGGCTTTTTATGAACTTAAGGAAAGAATTTATGTGAAATTCAATATTACAGAAAACAATACAGTTTGCAGCATGCAAGCCAGTACTGTTAACAATGTAAACAGAAACTAAAAATCCATTTTCACTAGGTTCAGTATGTGAAGAAAATGTAAAAATAGTTCAGAGTACATTCTATAATCAGATGTAATCTTCTAACTGTAGCAGCTATTTACTACCAAAGAGACTATTCTCCAACCATAAACTACATTCTTGTTAGTTATGTGACCATTCTCCCAAGCAGCTATTTGAGACTCAATATCCAGTTTTTCCTTAATGAAGTGAAACCCTCAAACCCCAAAAATTTACAGCAATTCACACACAAAGAAATTGTAGCAACACAGACAAAATTCTGGCAGATAACCTTTTGGTCCTGAAATGCATCTGGCAAGGAAAGGAACGACCTACTGGCTATACATAATCTCTTCAATGAAAGTTCACTATAAGAAGCCTGATAGGAAACCGACCATTTAATGAAAGAGCTTGCAAAGTACAACCCTAACACTGCTGTAGTGCTATTCTAGTCAACAGGTCTACAGCTGTTAGTAAGAATTAGGGTCAACAGCAAGGGTTTTCAGAAGTAAATCTTGAACTGTCATGGCAGGAGAACCTAAAACTCAGAGGCAAACAAATAGCCAACTGATAACTTTAAAATAAGATGAACCAAGGAGAAACTACACACCTGGGAAAGCAAATTTTACAGAAAAATCACTACAACTATCAAGAATTTGACAAACTGTGCCTATTTATCCACACTCTGGCCCCAAACAAGACTATGAACTCAAGGAAAATTCTGTGATGCTGTAACCTCCTAGTTCAGTACTCTGATTTTCCATCAAATAAACATGTGTGACTTACCTTCTAGTAAGTCTGATGCTGATCCTAAACAATATTCCATAACAAGCTGTTAGAGGAAGGAATCAAAGTAGTTAGAAAATCTGTAATGGTAAATATATGTTTTCTAGACTTGTATATAGAAATCTAAATCCTGGAGCATACAGTGCAGGCTGCCATAACAAAACAAGTAGTGCTTGTACCATAAACTCCATCCCAGCACTGTCACACTGACCTCTCCCACATGTACAACTCTAACTGGAATTAGACATAACCTTCCTGTGTAAGACACCAAGCAGCACCACTTGTAAGGAAGGCCAAAGCACATTCATAACCAGTTAGGTATTGTATTACATATCGTATTTTATATGCACATACTTAACAGGAATGTTAAACTGCACTTAACAAGCTTATCAGAGTATTAAAGGGCTATTTAGGGATTTACTTAAGATTCTGTCCCAGTCAGATTTCAAAAAGAGAAACTAAAACTTTGCCCTACAGATTTATTGAAGCTAATTCACAAAACAGTACTTAAACTATTAGTCCAATAATATAATTTCTTTAGTACATTGCACTACAGAACTTTATTAGTGATGGGTGCACAATATTTCAAATACTCAGCTTATCAAGCTAAATACACTAGAACAGCAACACTTAATATAATCAAAAGAGAAAATTTCCTTAAATCTTGGTTCCAGAAAGTACTTTCAGTTTGCTGAGCACCTGTAATGCCCTTGGCTATGCTCATCTCAGTCTGTGCAACACCAGTGCTCAGGTGCCTGCCAAAATCCAGCTGCAGAGATTTCAAAGCACCTTTAACCAATGCAAGAGGAGAGCAGAGCAGCAGATGCTTACCCATGCTGTATGCTCCCGCAGATAGCAGCCTTTGTATTCTATACTGTTAGGGTGTTTTATTCTTTGGAGGAACTTGACTTCCTTAATAATATCCTGCCATTTCTGTAGGGAATAAAAGGAATAGAAAGACTTTATTAAATGGTTACCTTTTGGTTTTTTGGTTGTTGTTATTATGTCATTTAATTATTTTAAGAGGCAAAACTATCTCAAGGTTCAAATTAAAATAAGTTTGTATCAACACTATGATTTTCACTGATTAACTCCTCAGCAGACCTACAAAATAAGTTGCTGATCAATTAGGCTGTATGCAAGGATCTCTCATCAATGCAATGCTTTATATGTGTGCATAGGATATACTGGTAATATCTGAGCAAGTCCTCAAAAAAGAAGTGATGCTCTATTAAGGGATACCAATTCTGTTATCAAATCAAACATACACTCCAACCTGAAAGAGATGTAGGTGATAGGCATCCTTCAGCAGGATCAGCTGCCTCTCTTAACTCTTGTTACTATAAAGACCTAGCCCTACTAATCACTATAGCTCCCTTTATCAGCTGCCAACTATCTGACTACATTCTTGATAATGTTTCTCTATTACTAGTTTAATCTTTACAAGGGCCAATTTAAAATTAGTTATCTACTAGATAAAGGAATGGTTCTTCTGGAGAAAAAATATATAAACAGGTAAAACAAAGCCAGGTTTATAATAAGGGGAGCTCTGCTAGTGCAGAAGACACCAAAATGTCAAGTTCCAATGTGTGCCTAGACACTGACATTGCTTGCCTTGGAGACCTCCAGGTCGCCCACCATGTGCAGCACATCCACAACTCAGGCAAGAAAGGCCAAGGTCTGAGAGTGCAACAGCTAAACTACAACTACCAGAAAGTACCTTCAAAACCAAATGCAGCTGAAACCATTTAAGTATGGATCCATCAACATAAGAGTGTTGATACTACAAATGTTTTTGAGCAAGAGTATCAGTTTTGAAGTTAACCAGAGGGAAAAAGCCTCACCCAGCACCAAAAGGCTCAAAAGCTGTTTTCCAGATCCTGTTAATCTCTCAGCACACTCTTCCTCATGTGCTGGTACTTGGGTATTATTTACAGAGGGGCAGAGGGCCCATCTACCCTAAAGCTTTGGAAAAAATGTGCAAACCCCAAATCCTCCTCAATAAAAATTTTAGGGTTAGAGAAACACACAAAACCAGGGAACACAGAAGCCCACAACCAAGGCAGCTGATTGACTATGTTAAGCATTTCTCAACACTAGAAATGTTATAGAATGACAGCTATAACATGAACCCTCTCACAGATACTGGAGTGACTTAGTTGCCTTTTACCTTCAGCCTCAAAGGCCTTGAGGTACTAAGCAATAAAAGCCAAACCAAGAAAGCACCATGCTAAATTTCTACACTGGGAAGAGAGAAGTGATGTATTAGTCACAAAGTATTTATGATTTCCTGCATTAATTAAACCCTCCAAGATCACATTAAGAGCACAGTACTACATTTTTCAAAAGTTTTAAACTTATTTTTAGTATAAAATACGACCTTATTTCAGAGAATAATTGTTCCCAACAACGATAAAATTTTATCATGAAACCAAAGTAAATACAAATGATACCAGAATGCCCTTAATCAATTTTCTTTACATAGGCTAGATCATAACTCCAGTGAACTTCCAAACAAAACAAATACGAACATAAAATAGAAAGCGCTTTAATCCTGGTCTTATTATTTTCTTCAAAATAAAGAAACATAGGCATTGAAGACAAACAGAAGCTATTTCTGAAGCATGCACAGTTTGTTTCATTCATGTGAATGGAGTATTTATAGCTCACAGTAATTAAAACAGTAGGACAAGTAGCAAGTACAAATTATTCTTTCATCAGTACACAGTTAAACAAGTCACTGCAGTGACAAAACAGAAACAGGCATGGCAAATTTAACTCTGAAGCTAGAATTCAGGACTGCTGGAGAGACAGTGCCACCTCTACCTCCTACACAGACATACACACACAGAGAGGAAGGAATAGTTCAGCTCCTTGGAGTGCAGATGATCAATACACAAAAGGCAGGCACAGAAAGAAATGAGCTGTTAGTTGAACTCATCAGAGCAAGACTGCTGCTAAGATTGGAATATAGAGAATGGAGGGAGGGAACCATAAATGCTTTGGACAACATGCTTACAATAAATACTTCTGTTGAAAAATCATGCCATTATTTGATAGGTGCTGTTTACCAGAAATAATACCAAATCAGCTGCTCATGTCATCTCAGGCTTTTCAAGAATCTGCATTAACACTTAAACATTTCAAGTATAAAATCAACTCTCTCTGCCAGATGGAAAGGAGATGTCTCCAGAGAAAGGAGACATATCTAGAGTGGCCATGAAAACACTTAAAAGTCTAAATCTCAGAGGCCCACTTCTACAGACCCCTCTGCAAAGACTGCCTTAACTCCTGGCTCAGGCAATTCTTCTGGAAGTATGCTGCTGTTCAGATTCTCACACTCATTCATGCACCACTCTTTTGCCTTTGTTTTGGCTGCTCATGAGCACACTCATTCCAGGGAGGGATGTGCTCTGCCTCACTACTTTGTACAAGCAAGGCTCCCTCTGAAGCTCTCACTTCAACTTCTCGATCTATTCCTATTATTCCTTTGTCTGGGAAGCAACATGGTTTTTGGAAAACTATTTAAAATGGAACATTTAAAGGCAATAAGACACCAACATACAAACCCATCATTTTTCATTTTCTTTTTTTCCTGTCTACACATTTATGTGTAGCCCTTTACATCTGAAAGAAGAGAGTTCTACCCATCTTTTTCAGGAGCAGATTACACAGAAGTACACTGAAATCAGTAAACTGATTTATTTTGTTTACACACTACTATTATTCACCTTTTCAGTTACAGAAAATATTTCTCTTGCAGGAACCAAACTAACTAAAATCATCCCACATAGTAATTATTTGCAATGATCAAGGTTTAATATACAACATGTTCTACATACCTCATTGGACTGCTTCCCACTATATGACATTTTCTTGATGGCCACCACTTCATTGGTGCGCACATCACGTGCCTGTAACAGAAAACAAAATCCATCAGTTTCTTCAGCCCCCAGCTTTCCACAAGATGCAAACCATAAACAATCATAAAATAATCTCTATTCTTAGTTAACTTCTGCAGAGCATTAAACTAAAATATCTTCCAAGAAGTGTGACTGCTGCAAGAATTAGAAATTTCTTTCCAAAGTGAAAGATCACCCTCCTGTCTGGGAGGTGACATTTTTCCACGCTCAGCATCCACCAAGTCTCTCCAGGACTCAAGCATTGTGACTTAAACTAAAAATCCCAGCTAATAAAAGTAGCTCTGATTCAAATAGAAGGGAATTCCCCTAAATCAACTTCTCTCCTTGCCCAGGTCCATTCCACATGAAACAGAAGCAAGGCTCAGCCACCCAGTTCCATTAAAGCCATATGGAAAGATGTCACATGATCCACTGGACACAGCCACCAGTGTCTGGAGCAGGTTTCTCCCCAGTGCTCCAAAAATTAGCTTTTGTGACTTAAAGGAAGGCAGATGATACAGAGAGACATGGTAGCAACCCAAGTGACCCATCTTCAGATGAGACTTCTCAGTTTCATAGTATTGTTATTTACACTGCATCATAAATGTTGTTAAATAGTTGTTCACACTTCAAAGGCAAACCTCCTGACTTCAGACAGCAACAATGCAAGGCAAGGAGCAGACAGGAAGCTTTGTTTAATTCAGCACCAAAGCAAGGGCTCATTCCTCACAGCAGAAGAGGCAGCACCTTGCAGGAAGGATGGCTCCAAGTAAGACCCCAGATTTCCTCTGATAAGAGATTTCAGCAGCACAGGAGGGTGGTGGAAGAAAAGACCTCTGAGTCTCTCTGATAATAGTGATCAACTTGGACATGAAGCCAAATGATATAAATCAGAATAATGTGAACCACAGATGAAAACGCTGATTTTTAATATATTTGCACTATCAAGCATATCCTACCAGAACATGGAGTAATGAAGTACTAGGACTCTGTGTTTTGTGGAAAGGTTTTTCAGTTATGTTTTAATTCTGCTGTTCATTAAAGAGATTCCCAGAATTCCTTGTCAGTCTTTATTTCAACTGGTTATGATAAGCTTGAACCAATACTGTTTTTACTTTTCTTTCTGTTTGAGGGGATCCTCTCACTGACAGTACCTGAAAAGTTGGGTGGGGAGTGACTATTTTTGTTGTTTGGCACAAAAAAAGTAGAATAAAATTCTGACTCCTAGATCTTTACTGATTTGAGAAATCTCTGAAACATTCAACTGTGTCAAGAATTGCCAATAAAGCAGGGAAGCAAAATACTACAGTAAAGCAGGAGAAACCCAGCTTTAACAAAGGAGAGTAGGTTTTTTTCTGCTCCATCTGCAGTGTTCCAGTGTAGTAGGTTTCCTGTGTCAAGCAAAAGCTATTATTACACTGCAGAGCAGGGAGTAGGGTAAGGATAATACCAAAAATGATTCAGAGGTGCCAGACTTGCAGTTTCTAAGAAACTAAAACCATGAGGTGAACCAGCAAAATTCATATCAATTATGAAAAGAAAAAAAAAATAAAAGGAAGTTTCTGCCATTGAAGGATGCAACAGAAACAGACACAGGAGTAAGATCAATATATATCACCCATTGGTGTGATAACTGCTAGAAGGGAAGGAAGATGGGTACAATTAATAGTGAAACACTAAACTCTATTTTAAATAAGATAGGGAAGATTTCAGGATTATATGGATTTTCTATTGGGTAATTACCCCCACATCTGTTTATCAACCACATTTTTTGGTGCAGGCTGTATGCCATGAAAGCTGCCTGGAGAGAGGATGCTTTGCATCAGAAAACCCAAGCAAACAACACCTGACAGAGTTTGCTGAACACCTACAGTCCTAGAGACAGAGAACTGTTCTGGCTGACACCTCAGAAATATTAAAATCACAGAGTTTAATCTGGTTGTTTTTTTTTTAGTTTCCCTGTGAACTTGGGTAACTGAAAAAACAGTTCCTAGACAAAAGCCAGGAGGATGTGCAAGGCCAGCTCCCTTTAACCATCCAAATGAACAAGGCTTGCTTTATGGAAGATCTCTACACACATATATGTCCTGCTTTCCTTCAAAAACTCCACACAAAGGATCAACATCTGGTGACCAGAGTAGCTTCAGCATTGATACAGGAAAAGTATGCACAAAGGAAAAGTGGAGTATGTCATTGGCTTTAGTAATATAATTTAAAGCAGTTATTAGCTATAATCCAATATTATATTAATTAGAGAAAGTTTAATTGTTTGCAGTTGCAGAATCAAAATCTTGTTAAAGAAACCTATGAAGTTTTATTTCCAGCTTTACAGAGGAATAAAGTATGCAAGAGATAGACTACCCTATGTTTTAGTTGTTCATGCTTATTTAATTCACATTAAATTTCTCTCCATGTTGTCTCTCTGATCTTTTTGGCTTCTGTTTGAAGGATGGGGCACATTGCACGAAACAGTTTCAGATTCAACATCTCAGAACAACTAGCATTAAAAAAGATAAAACACTAAATTTACAGATTTAAACTTCCTAACACAGCAACAGCAATAGAATGTCTTTATCAGAAAACCTCTCTTGACAAAAATGAAGCTGCCACTTGGGCTGGGGTTGTGTGATGCACTGCTTATACTTGTCTTTATGCAAGTGCCAAATCAGAGGTACTTTCTGACAAAGAAGCACAATCCAAATGCCAGCAAGCAATTGCACTCTATAGTGAGTAAATACTGATCTATAATGAACCGGTGACTTAAAATGGTGGGGGAAAAAGAAAAATAAGGGCTAGAAATTTATGGCCTCTGAGTTGCAATTGCTTTGGAGAAGGAGCTGGTAATGGGCCATCAGTCTTTACCACAAGGACAACGGGCTCAGGCAGGCTACAGATACCCCATGGCAGCTGCCTGCTGGTGTTTGGGAATGCTCTTTGCTTCCAGCTCACAGGCTACCTGCAGCTGCATTATGGGTTTCCGTATCTGTGTGGTCCATGCATGACTCTGAAAAATACAGTGCTCCCAAAACCTTCCATAATATTTCTTCAATAATATTTCCACATAGCAGGAAGACAGATTTGTCAGTTCCCTCCCTTTATGTTCACTCCTTAACCAAAGTGAGTAAATGAGGTGAATTTAAGGCCACAGGTGAGTATTGTTTTGTTAGAAAACACTTCCTCCCCCAGATCTGTTCCCAGACAGTGGTGGCTCATAGTTTTAAGCAGGGAACAAAATTAAGAAGCTTTTCCTAATTAGTTCATCTGTGCTGCATTAAATTTGTGCTGGAAGGTTCCCAACATGGTCTGCTGCAATTATTAACACTGAATAGGCATTTCATAAAATAGTGACACAAATGGCTTTCTGAAGGAAAGCTGGCAGATTTGGCCACACCTCCTATAATTATAAACGTGAAAAGGTTTTCTGAGGAAAGTGTTTTTTAATGAAGGCCCCACAGTATTTGGTTAACACACAGCAACCTACACTGAGGTTGCCATGAGGATCCCACTGTCAGCTGAGCTATACAAGCAGCCTGAGAAAAATTCTGCTGTCCAGACGTTCATGTCAAGTAAGTTTTATGCAGATGGATACTGGGATTCTTGCCTGCAGTAAGAATGGATCTGACAGGACAAATGACAACAAAAGCACCAACACTCAGGTGTCAAACATAAAGAATGGCTTAAAGGGAGCCTCGGGGTATGCACAAAGGGGGAGAGAACTCAATTTCTTTCAAGGAACAAGAGGTGATAAGGAGATGATCAGATCAAGAGAACTGCATTGCTAGTCAGAATTGATGGAACAGAAGTTTTAATTTGCACATAAATCCCTGTTTGCAACATAATGATTCACCTAAAAGCACCGGGCAAGGGCCAAGTTTACACGGTTAGTTTGTTGTTATTTTTGTATGCAAACACCTTGCAGAGACTGCAACTTTGTTTAAGGACTGAGACCATACAGACACAAAAGATAACATCTCTGCCCCAAACACCACACAAAAAAAAGTCACAGTAATTTCTTTTCCTCATTATGCTCAAAAAAGTCTACACCCACAGCTTATAAAGAAACACAGCTAAAATTCACAAGTCATGGTGCTACTTACAAAATAAACTGCTCCGAAGCTTCCATGGCCAATCTCTCGGAGATCTGTGAAGAGCTTTTCTGGATCTTCTTTAAAGAAGAGCTCTGCAATTTCGGGGTCCTTCAGGCTGCCCGCTCGGCTGGTTGATGGCATCCTGCTGGGCAGTCAGCCGACCGACTATCTGGGTTTAAAGTGCTGCTTCAACCCTTGGCTCATCTGTATGAATGGAGCCTCTTCAGCATGGATTACTGCAAGAAAAAGATGCAATCCTTCACTGATTATCCTCTGCTCAAAGAGCCCGAAACAAGCCACGGCAAAGCAGCTTCCACTTCCTCCAGAGCAAGCAGGCCTGGTTCGTGAAGCAACACACCCTGTGTGCTGGGGTAATGTCACAGCCCTACTGTGACACCAGTCAAGCACTTCTCTAGGACAAAAAACAAAAACAAAACACAAAATGAGGCGCATTCCATGCTCCAGCATCTGCTCGATCACCTGCAGAGCAGTCAGAGAATCTGACCTACAATGACAAGCAGCTCATCACCAATGAGTCCATATTACTGTGACACCCTCCCTCTGAAGAGTTACACCAATTGTGTCCCAAAAAATTGTCTGGATTTTGTGATGTCTATCACAAAGTGCCTGTGAGCACAGGTTTACTTGCAACCCCTTTCTTCAGAGAAACAGCATCCAGAACAGGAGACACCCGATTCCACACCCATTGCTTCTCTTTCTCCTGTGCTTCAGCAGAGGCAAACACACATTTAAATTGTGATTGGCACACGAGACAATGGACAATAGGCCATTGGCAAACACTTTCTTCAGAGGAACTTGCAACTTCAGACACAACTGGAAATGTATAAAATTCTTTCTGTCCCAAATTCTTTCCATGAGTTTGTTTTCATTTACTGCAAGCTTTGTGTCTTGGAATCTATCCAGAATAAAAATATACTGTTAAGTTGTGCTAAAATCTTACTATATCTTTACAACAAGTGATGCCAAAAATCCGCTACAAATAAAAAGCCCTTTTCTTTTGCTCTTAAAGGGAGGTATTAGGATTTCCTATCAAATCCCTGTAAATTATCACCAATAAAAACAATTCTGTCACTGGCAAACAGCTAATCACACATCTCGCCTCTTTCAAAAAAAAAATGCATCTGGCCAAGACTTGTACTATTTTTATTTCTATTTCATATCTCAAATCTGTTCTTTAAAAAAGTTGGGGGTCTATTTCCATTATGAAGATGTGAAAGACAAACCTGAGTTTAAACAAAACATCAGAAGGCCCTGTCCATTTCTCCTCCCTTTCTGGACACTATAAACTCTATCTTTCTCCAACCCTCTAGACCATCAATGAATCATTTGTTTTCCAGTCCCTGCAGAGCAATTCCTGCAAGGATGGAAAAAGACATATTCCTGCATGTTTGTGCTCAGTGGTTCTCTTCTCTGGAGAGTTGCAGCATGTGAAAGTGCCATAGTCTGCCTGCTCCTTGTTAGAGACCTCCCAGCACTGCTGCAGAGCCTGGCTGTGATACAGCCGAGATGTAAACTTCACAAGCATCTCAAGTTTTTCTGAGGAAGACATGCATGGGAGAGTGAATGCAGGGAAGGGAAGCAAAATCCAGCATTCTCCTCCAAGCAGTCAGCATTCAAAGAGATTTATAATGCAACCCAGAATGTGTTTCCATGATAGCCTGCTCTCAGGGGATAAAGAAAAGCCGACACTGAATCCCAGTGGTGGACCAAGTAGAAGAACATATACACACATCCAGAAAATATGCAGCTGCTCACAACTCTGCCACACTGCACTGCTGAGCACTCATACATTTCCTATCAATGCAGGATCACTGCAGGAGCCTTGGAACAACCAGCATCTGCACACAGCTGCCAGTGAGGCCGAGTGGGATGCACAGGAACGGGACTGTGATATCCCCACCTTCCCTTGCATAACACAGTAACTAATACCGTGTGGGAAGGGAAATAATTAGCTCCAGCTCAGCTCATACCTGAAGCACACTACATTTATGAAAGCTGGAGGAAAAGTGGGGGGTTTTGTTATTTTTCTTTCTTTCTTATAAATCAACAATATTCCACTTGATTCCAGCTCTAGCAAGCACATAACACTGGAAGACAACTGTTTCACATTTACAACCCCCAACAAAACAATAGACAAAAAGCATGTCAGAAAAGGAAGAGAAAGGAGCTGGGGGAAGGAAGCTGATAACCAGAGCACACTCAGTATTATTGAAGGAATGTTTCTTGGATCGACAGTAATGATGTCATGTTCCATCTTTTAAGAAGCATCAGATTCTTACAAAAAGGACATTGTTGTTCAAAAGCAACTGCTGCAATCCCAGAATGCCCTTTTCCCTACATCTGTTAGTCAGAGGGGCTAGGCTTGGATAAACCTGCTAATATGGCCAAAAGTCACATGTCCCTGCGAGCGAGCGTGCGTGTGAGAGCCAGCACGAGGGGAAAGCCCTGTGCTCACAGCTGAGATGGATTACAGCCTTCTCCCCCTCCCCACCTACCCCCCATGCCAAACCAGCCACCAGACTCGTTCTTGGCGTCCTTTCTGAGCATGCCTCTGAAATGTCATCAACAGGAACATTTCTTCCTGCAGCTGAAACTCCTACCAGGCCCACTGACAACACACACAGGCGTGGGACGGGACAGAGCAGAAGTCCTCACCTACCACGATACACCTTAAAATACACTTTTTTCCCCTTTATTCCTGAGAGCATCAAGACAAATTTTATTATTTTTTTTCCTTGGAAATAATTGCTGCTTTGAAATGCAAGAGGAAAAAACCATTTAGTATTAAAATCTATTAAACAGAACAGTCAAAAATGTGTACATGACACTGTGCTTATCATTTGATCTCCTTAGATGGAACAATAAAATGCATTCATGTAAATTCCATCCATAAGAAAGCTTTACACAGCCTCAATTAATGAAGTGCTCCCCTTTTTATGGATGCTACAACACTAAATTCCCTCAGTCCTCTTTTTACCCAGACAACAGGCACTGCCTGCCAAAGCCCAGCAGTGACAGCAGCAGAGCTCTGCCTCCTGCCTTGCAGTAATGATACCTGGATTCTGTGGAGAAATGGAAGGGAAGGCAGGAGATGTGGCAAGCAAAACAGTCACTGCATTATTTCAAGTGCATTAAAAATACAGGCGAGACTTAATATTAAAACAAAAAAATCAATCCTGCAACTAAACTGCACTGAAAATTAAATCACACACCGGTAGGCAGCTGGTTTTCTAAATTACAGTCAAGTTGCACTTGGGTATTATACATTCTTCCACCACTGCAGTCTATTGCAGCTATACTGTTAAATACAATTGTTCCTAGTGGATGGGATTGATCATCTCACTTTAGCTCAGATCAGGTGGCTGGATCCTGGCTCTGGCCAAGGAACAGGCACTGCAAACAGGATACAGCACCCTCCAACTGTGCGTGACTACCTACAAGCCACCTTGCAGGCTACTAAAATTAGAAAAAATAAATTCAACTTTTTTTTTCTAGATGTCACTCATACAAAAAGAGAATCTTGCACTGCATAAACATGACTACCAGGACTTACATCAACTTGACTCTTAACCAATAAAGTGGTGTAGGAACATGAGGAAGATTCAGAGCAAACCAGGGAATGACCAAGGCCCAGGACTGGCCCAGCTCTATTTCCACACAGTAGTCTGAACTCACTACACTTAGTGGCTACCATTACTGGTGTAAATGACTGACTACAGGCCAAAATGTTTTATCAAATTACTTTCATCTGAACAACTATCAGTTAGCAGAAACCGCATGCACACATTCACAAAAGTCTATGAATCGATGTTACATCCCTGTAATTATGGCTATATTAAAGGTACACACACACCCCTTGAACCTCTGACACAAGAAAGCTGAAGATGAGGACGGGATAAGACCTGTTCTCTTTGGAGTTTTCTGCCTCCTGCCATGTCATCTCAAGCTGAAGTTAAGACCCACCCCTGTGACTAACATCCCCTGGGATGCTGCAGAGCAGAACAAGCAAAGCTCAAAATGGTCAGCTGCCATATTTAAAGTGCATATTGCAGTCTTACACCACGGAGACCTCAGAGAAATTAAAATCTGTCCACACTACACTAAACTCTCTGACACCTGTCAGTGTCACAGATAACCACTTTCAGGTAGTATAAATCAATGTACTAAGAGAATGTTCTTGGCCTTCCCTGCAGAAGAGAAGGCAATCACACACTGAGATTATCACTTGTCCATATTATTTCTCAAGTTCCCATTCAGACCAACTCAGTGAGTGACTGTGACTAGAAGGTACTTGGTTACAATAACCATGAGTTACAGCAAAGCATTTTTAGTTCCTTAAGACAGTTCAAAAGTCTGCAGAAACCAAACTACACCACATGCTTGCAGATGATTAGCACTGAAGAGCACACTTTGTCCCTACAAATGTCCCTATAAATTTCAAGCAACTAACACATCCAACAAGAATATGAGAACCAGAACTAAACAAATACCATGTGAGCACAAAATGGAAACAACAAACAGATTTCTGCATCCATCATCCTGTGTCTCCCCATTTTACTGGGAGCAAGAGCCACACACATTTCCACAATGGCTGTGGAGGCCAACAGGAAAGCTGTCCCCTATTACTGAACTATAAACAAAGTTATTTACAATTTGAGACATAAATCTTGTTTTATGTTATAGTCATCTGGTATCCCATACACTTAGCACAATAACATCTATAAAAACTTCTCTTTGGTGTCAAATATAGTTACACTGTGTGTTTTTCCCTGATAGAATATATATGACACTTTAAAAACAAACAAACCAAGCAGGAGACCAGTTACAGCCCCTATAATCTTCACAGATGACTGTCTAACAGCAAAGACTAAAAAGTGAATATTCAACACAAAAAAATACTGGTTCTTTGCAGATCTTCTTACTCAAAGTAATAAAACAACAAAACCAACAACCCTCACAGCACTAAAAAACAACTCCCCACTACAACGTAACTTTATTTAGAAAGTGATATTTAGACTTTTTATTGCTGGTAGTGCAAACAGTTGGTGAATCTTAGTGTAATTTTCTCTGGCATGATCTAATGCACAAGCATCAATTAAGATGGGGAATTCAGTGTCATCATACAACTATCAAAAATGGGAAAGGGATTTTTCTCTTACTTGCATATGGGTCAGATCCATGGAGTGTATGAAGCTGAGATTAAATTATCCTCTCAACACACTATTAAAAGTTTCCTGAATGGCTTCCAGATGACACTAAAAATTTCCACAACTATCCTAAATATGATAAACTGAAACTACTGAAAGAACTGATTTTCAATTTTTTTTCTTTTACTTGCAATTACACCTAAAGTAAGAGCTAGATGGTAAGAACACTTTAAGAATGATTAGATTATAAGAATTCTTAAAATAATGAATTTTAAAAGTTTCTCTGTAGTACTGAATACTTGACCTGAAAGCACAAACTCTTTTGGAAGCAGCAAACAAATCATTCCCCATTTCTATAAACTTGGAATAAAAGCCTGCAAGATAAAAAAGATGAAAGCACTCTAAGAAAAGTAAGAATTTAACCTGGAATGGGAAGTCAGAGGGCTTCAGTTCATGGGCAGGGTCAGTTCATGGGAACACAGCAGAAAACATGATGAAGGTACAGCATCAGAAGAAATGAACAACCATCAGGCAGTGCTGATACATGTGACTTTAGGAATGATCCCACTTACCCCCGACTTAATTTGTGATCTGCATTTAAATCAGCCCTTAAAATTTTAGCCTGATGAATTCTATGCATGAAGTTACCTTATCCAGAAAGATAAAGGGCAGGAATTACCTACTACAGGTCCTATCACTTCATTTACTGTTTCCAGAAGCCAGGCACCAGCCAGTGGTGGGGCCTTTCCACAAGGGCACAGACAGAAGAAGTTCTGCTGGCTTCTCTGAACTTCAGGGTAGCTGCAGCCAGTGTGATATTGTCAGATTCAAGACTGTACCCATCCTTCTGCATAGCTCAGCAAACATAGGGACTCACGTTCATCAAGTCCTTCATGGTTCCTGGGAAAGTACATTCCTGATCACTGCACATTTGTCCTTCCAGCAAGCTTGTCAAAACTATATACACTGTTTTTTATTGCTTTGCATTTCTTCAAACCTCTTTTAACCCAGGCTCTGCTCCACCCAGTCAGCCTTTTTTTTTTTTTTCCCTGTTCTGACAAAAGCAGAGTAATTCTCAAGGGCCTCAACATGCTCTGAACACATGGAAGAAGAGTCACTCTGCTCACAGCAAAAGGTGGCTGTTTCCTTGAATAGCTAAAAATCAGCTTCCTGTCCACCCTCAGTGACCCAGGCAGATGGCATCGAGACAGTTGTGTTCCAGTGACTGTCACAATGGAAGATCCATCAGCACCTCAAGCCTCCCAGAACAGACAGGAATTGTAGTCCCTTGAGTCATGCAAAATCCCGTATCACAGACTCCTCCTGCACTTGGCTAAGCTTTTCCCACCAAGCTAACATGTTATTTTTTCTCCTCCTAGTTCTGCATTTTGGAATTCTTCCTAGAGTGGCAATTAAGGGAAAAAAAAAAAAAAAAACCCAAACCAAAACAAAAAGAAACCCAGAAATGAAACAAGAAAAGGATGAAGATAAAGTAAGGGGTATTTAACTTCTCCCATGCCCTGCAAAGGGGACAAAGGGCACTCAGGAACATCTCCCCTGGGATCCTGCTAACTTACTTTTACCACTTAGTCATGAGCTGCAGCTCAGACAAAAAAAAATGCTGACAAAGTAATGAACTTGCTTTACTCTTAATGATCTTAAAATCATTCTTTTCAGTACATTTGTTCTCCATACTGGATCCACCAGGGCTGTCAGTCATTAAGGAAAAGGGAGGTGCAGATGAATGACATTCTACAAGAAACTGTTAGAAAAATGTTAAATACTCAGAAAAATATCCAAAAAGCTGTCACCAAACTAACTATCCTAAAATAATGCCAACTACAACAGAACAAAACCACCTGGAATGGGATGAGCAAACTGGATTGTGGAAGGTACCTGTGGAGTATGGGAAGCCCACTGAGATTCTTCTCCACATTGCTTTTCACTCATGTACATGAGATGTTCCTTTGCTTTCTGCCTGTCTCCAGGGGAAGGGAAAAGACACAATCATTTCATTTCCAAGTGAGAAGATCCTTCTGCTGCCGAAGCCTGAAGCAGGTGAGACCTTAGAGCCATGCTGGACACTTCCATCACTTGCCTTACAGCAGCAAGGGCACTTCACATGGTCTCTAACCCCATGTACAGCTCTGTAACAAATTGCTGCTTCCTGCACAGGAACAGAGATCCTTCTCCACAGGAGTTCAGCAAAGAACAGGCATGAAACGCTGTCCCATTTATCTTTCACATTCCCTCACCTAGGTATTTCTAGAAGGAATAGATTAGAAGGATAAAATGAATCTGCACCTGGATATTACAGTGAATTCTTGCAATTTTTTGTCTGTGTGAGCATCTATGTTTGAACAGGCTTTTCTTCCCCACTCAGTACTTCTTTCTTCATCTGACAAGGAACAAGCCTACCATTCCTGTAAGATTCCTTTTTCAATTTCTTTTTAAAAGATTCTTGAGGAATAGTTCTATCCTGAAAAAACCTCTTTGCAGATTCTTTTTCCTTTCTGTCCCTGCTTTTCTACCTATTTTTTTCTTTTATTATACTTTTTCACAGAATAGCCTCAGGAAGACACTTTTATGTTCGAGCACTGCTTGCATTTCTCTTATACATGCACTTGTAGACTCTGAGCCTTACTTTGATTTCCTCTCAAGATTCTGGCACTAAAATGTCCATCATCAACTCTTTGAATTACTTACCCCAGCACACTTTCTGATCCCACTGAGCTGTTCTGCTTGGGTGTTTACTTTCCAGGAATGTCACTAACAGAAGGGTCAGAAAGTTGCATTTCCCAAACCTTCACTGACAAGCCCAGGATTTGTATTTCTGGGCTGGGTGTAAATATTTCTTTTTAATTACTTCTACAATCTTTCAAGTTTTCTAAGAATTTAAAAGATAACTAACTGGGTAAGTGTGCTCTTGTGTTAAAAACAAGATATTCTGAACAAACAAAATCTCTTTTGACAGGCTTCATATGTCAATTAGAAGCAAACACAAACATTCCTAACACTACCTGCACTCCTGAGTATACTAGTTTTGTTAACTGGCAATTTTTACAATGTCACTCACACCAAATCTACCACTGACCCTACCACTACAACATATATAGAAGACATTACTGATGCAGGTGAGAAAAATGAATGCAAAAAAGCATCTTTCCGATTTTTTTTTCCTACTATTTAAAACAGAATTTCCCACAAGATCAAAAATTATACCTACAGAACAGCTGAAGAATAGCCAGCATTCATTTCTCACAGACTAATGCTATGAAAGTTCAAAAAGTGCTCACCATTCTTTGACATAGTCAACACTAACATTTCCTGGATGTCTTTGCTTGTGATAGTTCTGGTGCATTTATTAAGAAGGTCAGGTCTAAATTTAGTGATTCCTTAGGCTAGCAAAGCTATGAGGAAGGCAAGTGGAAAAAATGAAATCTTCTGTCCCACTTCTTTTGCAATTCATTAAGTTCACAGTCGTTGCCAACTCTTTTCCTTTACTAACATAAAGCATCCCATTAATAAACATTTTGTGAGTGCATCACCTACAGCCAGCTCTCCATGGCCACATCTCTCCCACCAAGGAGCACATGTTATAACAGATCCAGTGTGGGAGATGCTGTGCTGGTAGCACACTGGCCAGGAAGAGGTTAGCAAGAGGCCAGTTGATGAGAGTCAATTAAGTCTAGAGGCAAAAATACTGGGAAACTCCAGCTGCCCATAAAAAAAAATTGGTCAGATATCCTAATGGGACTTGAGTTTAAAGAAACCTTTTCTTGACCCCTAAGCAATTCTGTCCCAGAACAATAAATAGAGTAACCGTAAGCAAATGAGCTATTTTGGATTCAGCATAAATAACTCAGAAATAAGCTACTAAACCTCACAACATAGATAATTACCCTTGAGAAAAGAAGTAATTAAAAAGTGGCAGTATCACCATAGTTTTAGAAAAGAGGCCTGAAAGGAAGCAATTCAAAGTATTTCTGGTCAATCAGTAAAAAAAAAAAAAAGAAAATGGAGAAAATATTTAAATTGAGCTTAGAAATTAATTCCCTGGAGTGCAAAAGAACTCCAGGACATGCTCCCTCTCTAGCAAGAAGCTGTGTCCAAACCTCCAGTCCATAGGTCAGATTCTTATTTGAGCAAGTATAAACCTGGCAAAACAGACGCCAATAGGAAGAACCTGAGGCAGAAAATAAAGCCAAACACAAGCAGAAAAATGCAGGGAAACTCTGTGAGATTCTATAGGAACAATCATACAAACCAAGCTGCAACAGTGAGAAGCCTCAGGCAGTCACCCAGCCTGATAAAAAGCCACACAAGAGAACAAGGCAACAAGAGAGAAGGTAAAGACCTGCACAAAGAAGACAACTGGGTATAAGGTAAGGTGCTGTCGAGGACCAAGACAGCTGGTCCTTCCATAAATATGTAAATTAAACATTACTGACTTATGGGGACGAGTAAGCAGCTGCCCTAAAGTCTGACATAGCTCCAGAGTGACGTACAGCTTTTGTCACAGCTCCTGTCCCCTTCCAGTAGCTGTTGCTACTCCCAACAACGGCTGCAGCCAAACTGAACAGAAGAATTAACTGAACTATTAATTAGTGGGAGCAACATGCTAATCACTTGGTGAGTGTGCTACACTAAAAGAAGCAGAAAACGAACCATTTATGCACTAGACAGTATGTCATTAGAAGAACAGAACGACTCAAAGGAATATTCAAAATGAAGAGGAAAAAGTACATAAAATTACTGTGAGAATTAGTCATAGGTGGAGAACCAAATCATCACCTCTGAATTGATACAAAACTAAAAAAAGTAAGAAGTCAGATAATAATTACATTACATTTTGAACAAAAGAAAAGACTCTTGCAACCAGAGTGACCACAGATAATGTGTGGATCAAGCATAATATCTGCACTTCAGATCTGGATCAAAGGGAAAGATACACGACATGTTTTATTTAGGGCAACTGACAGCATCCAAAAGTACACAGGAATCTTAAAAAAGAGTATGAATGAGCAACAAGACAGGAGATGAGAGGTCAAAAAAGTTAAGAACCATAAAGCACACATCTACTCTTAAGCTAAACATAACTCAGCTGAGCCTGCTGCAGAAAACTCAGCAGAAATGATTGCACAATTATGCCAAAGATAATGTCAGACTATTTTATTTTAAAAAAACAAGATGAAGAATTAATCAAAAAAATAATACAGAATTTCTGACAGTACTTGAAGAAGTCTCTGCTATGGCCCACTCCTGGAGATTACTCTTCATTCACATTTAGCAATAAAATGGAAGTACAGTAAAAAAAGCCTTAGAAATGGGAAGTTGTAAATGCCTACCTAAAAAGACAAACTAAGCTTGAGAAGAAAAGGCATAAGAGTTTAAAAGCATAAACAGGAGGTCATGATAAGTGCTCAGACTTCAAAAACAAAGGGAGAAGCCATAAAGAGCAGCACATTTATAATAGTGAGAGAATTCAAGCAATCAAGGTTTAAACAGCAAAATCAACCTGTAGAAATGACTGTGAGGCATTGAGCTCAAGAGATAGAAACACTTTTTAAACCAGACATTTACATGAGTAAGAGCATCCACAGGCAGGTCAGGTAAGGTATTCCTGGATGCTCCTGGCACCACTTCTGAAGCACCCAAGTTGTCACCACTGCTAGGGACAGCAGATAGGACCAGACAGGCGAGGTACCACAACCTGGATGACAATTCTTGTGTTGCTATTCTTCTAGGGTCAAACACCTTTTTATGAAAAAGGTCAAATTCTTTTAACACAGGATTTTATAAAATACAGGATTACTATCATAAATAGAAAAAGGGTTTATTGAAAGGCTTCAGGGAAATAAGGAGAGGTTCTAGGAAGGTTCATGTATGTGATGGCCCTTCAGCACTGGGCACAGGCAGAGAAGCCCTGTCAGAACAGATGACCAGTGAAAGATTATTCTGTTCTTTAGGAGCGACCAACCCATTGCAGCACACAGACACTGCCAGTGCAGCAAGGATTTACAGCTGCTTACCTAAGTTTTTAATTTCAAGCACATTCAAAAAAGGGTTCAAACATATTTCAGCTTCAGAATACTTTAAAGCCTTTTATAGCTGTTAAATCTGTGCTACCAGATTATCTGTAGCCATAAATGGGGTAGCTTTAATGACCAATTATGACACATGTTTCTAGAGCCCATGAGCACCTCCTTTCCTGCTGGAATTCCCCAAAGTCATGGCAATTTGTCCAGTTTTACTCCAGCTCAGGTTATTTTTTTTCCAGTCTTCACATGACTGAGCAGAACCATTTCCTACACAGCGCATAACAAGGGGAAGAGGCAAACAACCAAATACAAACAAAAACAAATTTTAAAAATCCCTTTTTTTACTATTCTACCTACTTGAAGAAATGCCTCTCCATTGGTTTCTGCAAGGTCTGAATTCCTTCTCTTTATGCTTTTCACTTAAAACAAAAATTAGTTTTCAGTATGTATTAAGGTAACAAGCATAACCTTTTAATTTGATGAGTTTTATCTGCTTTCATGGGGAAAATGCTTATTTCAACTAATACACAAAACAATTTGTGGCTCATATATACAGAGTATGTCTCAATTGGATTGTTAAGATCACAGGACAGAAGGTCCAATTAAGTCCTGTTCCTGCTATTTTAAGCAACTTTATAATAGAATCCAATCATGAAATAATAACCAACTCCTGAGAACTCAAAGCCACTACTGTGATTATAAGGCTGCTCCAGAACCCCACTCCTATTTTGACTAGGAACCAATTGAAGATTAAGAACTGATTAAGACTGATTTACAGATTTTTACTGTGGGTTTACACTGCCTTACTCTTTTTCCCACACCAGCCTTAGTGTTTAAACAGTTTCCTTCCCTTTCAATACTGAGGGATAAGCACAAGGAGAGAGAGAATACTGTCCCCTTAAGCCTATTAGCTGAAAAAAGTCAGTTTTGACTCCCTTTATGATGCAGGAGAGAGAACTGACTTCACAGACCATCCTAACAGCCCTTCCCACATCTGTCCCAAATGAAGCTTTTTTTAAAAAAAAAAATCCTCCACCACCATTTTCTACATCTGCTTATTTCCTAGATATACAGCACTAAAGTTTAAAGATCACCATGGTGTCAAGGGATATATTCAAGTCTTTTGCATCTTTCCATTTCCAACTGATAAACCATATTTTTCTATTTCATATCTTTATACATAATAATGTGTCCTTATATATTCTGTATGCCATTATATACTTGCTACTGCATGACCATCCACTTTGCACTGTTCCATTTAGGTCTCCATACTGCAAATCCTCCAGTTCATTCAGCCCTGTCAGAGACTCCAGTCCTGGATTGACAACGTCCCCCAGCTCTGCACAGCAAATTCCATTAACACAGTCCTTTCACATGGACATCAAGACTAAAACACCACTTAAAACTGTCTGAAGACAGGAGCTTGTTATCAGGAAGGTAACAAGTTACCAGCAGCTTCCTTCCAGCCCACATTTCCTCACTAGGACTAACTCATTCTAACACCATTATACTACACTTGGCTTTAAGAAAAATCCACCATGCTGCTGTGGATGTTCTGTCCACCTGTTCTGTCCTGACCCACACCTACATGGGATGGACTGTACTTGAAATACTTGTCCAGCCTAGACACTGCTTGCTCCATCAGCTCCCCAGCAACCCTGTTCTGTTGAGGATAATCCTCAATAACCCACCGGTCCCCAGCCATGGGAAACACTGCAGAAATGGTTTTTCCATCAGAAGGTGTGGGTGGGAACGGAAAACATATCCTTGGTGCAGATGCAGAAAGAGAGCAGAAGTGTGCAAGAACCACCATCCTCTCCACTCCTGTGCAAACAGCTCCCCCACATTCCTGCCTGACAATCCCCAGGATGCTCTTGCTCTCCAATCATCTTTCTTTCCCAGCTGCTATGGCTGGGCAAGACCTCACCATCACCACTGCCGTAACAAACACAACAGCTTCTGGCACAGATGTCACCAGGTACCAGCTGCACTGCCCCAAATCCACCTACACAAAGCACCAACAGTGGGGAGGGGAAAACTGGTTGTGAGGCTGGGAATGAGTCCCACCATCCATGGCTCATGATGGCCTTTGAGCAAGGAGGGAGGTAGGAGGCAGAGAAGAGGGCAGCAGCAGCCTGCTCCCATCCTGCATGCTCATGGTCTGTCCAGCCAGCATCTGTCCTGCACTTCCAGCAGCTGGATGGGAACAGACACTTCCCCATCCTGGCACAGAAGAGAGGTACATGGTCTGTTTAACCAGAATTTTTGGGCACGTCTGCTGCAATTCCAAAACCCCAAAAGATTTATTGTAGAAGCTCTTACGTCGCTTTCACACAGGAACACACATTCTGGCAGTGAGAAATGAGACTGAAGCAGGAGAAGTTTGTAAGAGCTGCTTCCCAAATTCCGGTAGTCACAGGTTTGCGTGCTACATTACAGCTGTTCTGATTGCTAACATCTCATCTCTTATGTACTTATATACCCATTACCATAGTAACCAAATTCCTTAGAACATAACATGCAATTTTTGTATCTGGTGTATTAGAACAAAATTATTAAGGTTACAAAGGCAAGCATTCCAAAATTAGAAAGTGTCAGTATTCAGACTGCCATCTCCCTTGCCAACCCATCTTCTTTTGCTGCCTCCCTCCCTCTCTCCCAAGTCACCTCTCCTGCAAACTTCCAGCTCCAGTTCTCCACCAGCTCCAGCTCCTTCCTCTCTGACCCCTCTGCAGTCCCAGCTCCACTGTACTCTGACCTGACATATTCTTCTCTCTCCCCTCTCATCTGACTTTTCTATCTCCTGCATTCACACCAAGCATTTTCCTCCTCCACACTGCCTGAGCACTCTCCAGGAATGATTCACTGAACACAGGACAGATTCCTGACACTCTAGGAACTGGAAACAAGAGGAGCCTCTCTCACAGGAAAAAGTCCTTCTGATCTCTCATAGTCCAGGGCTGGAGCATCTTCTGTTCTCCAGGGATAACTGCCTGCTCAGCACCAGGAGTGACTCAGGAACAGTCAGTGCTGGTTCACTCTCTTACTGCCATTGCACTGCAAAGATGGGTCCCACTAGGGAATAAGACCCCATTTAAGGAAGTGCTTGGCAAATACAGAGTCTCCATCTTGATAGAACTTAACATAAACAAATTAAACTTTATACTTTACCTGCCTATAGCATTATTTTATACACATAAATATATTACTAGGAGGAAGACACATGCATGGAATGCTTAAATGTTGCATTTTCCCTCAACCTGCACCTGCAAGCATTGTGGAGTCAAGAGTTGAATCCACTGCAGTGGAACACACCCAGAACATTCAGCACACCTCTCCTTAGAGGTTTCCTAAAAAGTCCATCAAACCACAGACTTAGACACCCTTCTGATTGACTGCCTCTCCACTAGAGAAAAAGGCTGAGTTGATACATCAGTCTGCATATACAATAGGTAAATAACTACATCTTTTGTCCAATAACCTGCTTTAAAAACATTATCTGTCTCTTTTCTGGTTTGGCAGTATTAATTGTCCTATAATGTCCTGGAATGAAACAGGTAGGTCAATATCTGCACCTGAAGCAAATAACTTGGAACTACAATTCATAAACACGGCCCACAAAGCAGGTTTAATGCCCAAGCTTCATTCTACCTGTGTTAACTCTTACTATGAGTATTTTTTTTAAAATTTTCTCTGGTACACCAACTCTTTAGCTCTCAAGTAAGAAATGCAGCACTTTTTTTCTGGCCTGAAGAGAGGAGGAAAGAGCTTAAGGTACTTGTATGTAACTACTAAGTGCTACAGCATTTTAAGGCTGGAACAGAAATTTCAGCTCATGTAGAAACACATCCATCCTAAGTTTGACAGAAAACTGTAATCAGACACTGGTCTATTTCAACAGCACAAATCCAAACACCTCTATATTTCACAGGTTCTTTGTGTGCTCACACATAAAGCCACTTAATCCAGCTGTTCTCAGCAATCATTCACGAAAGCAAATGAACAAAAAAGAAATAATCAGCAACCATTTCACTTCTACCCTTTAACTGAGGGGAACAGTAATTTGACTGCTTCAGTCAATGGACAAAACTATTTTCTGTGCATTTAAACAGAAGGTTAACCGAGATATGGTGGAACCAGCTCTCATACTTGGACTTTCTGAAAACAAGGTTGTCCTGCCTGTTTCAAGGACTTTGGCCTCAGCTTCTTCAGGAATTGAAGCAGGAAGATGCCAACAGGTGACTTTTCCAAGACTGAACTGATCTTCAGAAGACATAATGGAGTAGTGTTGCAAAACAAAACCCAATTAAATTAATCTTGTTTTTCTCCTTAAGCATTCCTGCTAGCAGGGAGTGGGCTGGAAGGCTGTGTCCTGGCCTGGGCCATGCTGGATGGCAGCACTGGCTGTTGCCAGGACTTGCTGAGCTGAAGGCCATCAGTGATTTGGTCCAAGCTAAACCACGCTGCTCAGAGCCACACCATCATGCCATCTAATGAAGGATGGAAGCTGGAGATGATTAAAGCTACTACTCAAAGCAATAACCACACAGCACAGCTGGAACAGGACTGAGCTCTATGGTCTGAAGGGCCTCCTTAAAATGTTCTGCAAATATGCGACAGGAGGGGCCTGGCTCTAGCAAGACATGAAGAAGCAAAGCATCAGGGAACAAGGACAGTCACAAAACAGTGGCACAAGGGATCTTGCCAGAGAGGTGTTAGGAATTTTCAAAAATCAATCACCTGCTGGTTTGTTTTGGTGCTGGGTTTGTGTTCTTTGCTTTTTTTTTTTTTTTTTCCCTTCAGAAACAAGGCTTGATATTCTTTCTCCATTTTCATTTTGGCAAATGGACGACTCACATCACACTCCTCTTACATGACACCTCCTAAAGAACTTCCCATTCCCCTGGAGAATTTATCAAACGTTTTTAGACAAAGCAGGAGAAGTTGGCTGCATTAGAGCTTCAATACTGGAGTGATAAACCTTTGCAGAAGAACAGCTAAGTTGGTGAATAACAGAATCATGAGCACTAACATCTTCTGCCTTGAGACTCTCAGCCTGCCTCCAGTCAGAGAACATGGGGGCCAAAGGCTGCCTGCTCCAGTGGCTGTTTAGAGGTAGATGTTATCAAATTCCTTCCACATCTGTTTAGATTTCAGGAGACAAGCACCTACATCACACACAAAAAAAAAACACCTTCACATCCTTTTGTCAGCCAGCTCTCTGAAGGGCTGCAGAGAAAGGAGCTCCTCACCCCAAGAGGCTGCCTGTGAAGGGCACAGGTAGGGTGTAACAGCAAAATAATACAGGAAATTTTTGCACTACTGCAGTCTGCACTGCACTTTCTCTAGGGATAAATAAAATTCCGATCTCCACAATCTCCATGGCTGTCAATCTGACACCTTTTGTGAATACTAAATTCACACATACAAAGAACTTTCTCCTTTGTAGGTTTTGAAACATTTCACACGCAGTTTCCTACTGGTAACGGAACAAGCAGCGTAATTTCATACCTGGCAATTTGAAGCCTCTTCCAGCAGTTTGGAATAATGGATTATGCCTTTTGTTTGCCAGTAGGAACAGACAAGTAAGAGGAAAAAAAAAAAAACAACTGCAAAGTTTCAAGCAACAATTCCTGTATTAGAAGAAGAGCTATTTTCTGACTGCTTCTGTTGGCTAATAAACAAAGGGAATTTCAGGTGTCTATTTTATAAATTCTAAGGGTCTTGGATTTTTGAACTGGGAAAGTAGGACAACCTCCTGATACCTTTGGCAGATACACCCCTAACAACCAACCAGCAAAAAGCAAGAACTGCTCCCTCATCATGCATGCAGCTCACCCGAGCAGCCCAGCTGGACAGGGAGCTACTGAGAGCTCAACAGGCCATGCCAGAAAACACTATTTACTTTTTGGACACAAGCTATAAAGAGCAACCAAGAAGTAATTAAGGTTCTTGAACACAACAGGGCAAATAATATCGGCTCCAGTGCTGCTCACTGCCCAGAAGTTCTTAGTACATCTGGACAGCTTCTCAGAGACCACCAGCCCATCCTCTCACTGTCAATGCTCAGTTTAGACCCTCCAAAAGCCTCTCTGCTGATTATTTTGCAAAGTCATTCTGAATGAGTGAATATCTAAAGCTCTAGCCTGAAAAAGAATAAACCTATCCATTTTTACAGGAACTGTATTGCTCAGTATAGCTAACAAGCTGCATGAGAGCCAACTGCTGACAGGCCACAAAAGGGCTCCCAGAAAAAGGACAAATTCCAATACATTCTTAAATTAATATAATTCTAAAGGCTTGAATAAAAATCATCCTAGTTTTATCAGCCCAGCAGTTGGTTTTGGCTGCTCCCCTGACCCTGGCCAGGGCCCAAAAGTAATCCTGGTGGAAGGCTGCTGCTAGTACTACCTTGATATCTGTACAAACACCTCAAGTGTATGGGACATTGGTAGAAATTCACATAAGCATGTCAAGAAGCCACTGAGTACTGCTCATTTAAATATCTCCAAAATAATCAAAAAACAGAGAAAGGTTATATTAAAAGATAAATCATCTCTGGAACAAGGAATACTTGGATTTTCATAAAGTGCCCCTATATTTGCATCTGGCACAAATCATACATCCCATCCTCCAGCCAGGCAGGAAGGAGTTATTTTTGAGAACTTGATAGTAAAAACTGAAAAGAAATAACTCTCCTTCTCTCACTCTCTTTTTCTATTAAGCTAATTCCTGTTGTATAAAGTCAGCTTGAAAGCTCCTTTCAAAGAAAAAGGGGGAGGGAGGAGAGGAAGAATCAGATCTGCTTGTTTTTTGGATTTGACATTCAGGTCTCGTCGCCCTGTTTTGTTTTCCTGGAGGACACAGCGGTGCAGACCTCGCAGAATGATGACATCACACCTGAAAAAAAGCAAAACCCAAACAGGAGGGAATGAGCTCTCCCTCAAATGAGCTCTGAACACCAGCTCTGCTGGTACCTTTTGGACAACTCAGAACTCAGTGGGTCTAGGGGGGTAACCAAATATTCCCTTCAGACCCCTGACCCATGTGAGCAGCCCATGAAAATGGGAAAAGGGACAGTCCTGCTTCTTTCCAGGTCAGGCAAATTCAAGTTAAAAGTTGTTTAGCTACTGTTGCCCTCTAGAGACACCTTGAACACTACATTGTTTTATGCCTGTTTATACCTGTTTTATTGTTGGTTAGGAGTTACACAGCCTTTTAACATGTAATAAGTAAAGTACAGCATGTTTAAGTCACTCAGTAAATTGGAAGCTGATCTTTCTGAAATGTTTCATAAAGTTACTTTTCTGTAGGAGGTAGACATTCTGAGCAGTAGCTATCTTGAAGTGCAAGGAGCCATGCTGCACCTGAAACAGAACTGCTAGATGTGCATGCACAAAGAGTGCAGCACCTGCACAGGATAAAAACACACCTCTTGTGGTGAAGAGATGTTCATACCTTGTCTGTGTTTATTAAAACTCAGGAAAGGCCTTGCCAGAACGTGTATTCACTGCTCCACGTCACAAGGAGATTTACCCTTCATGTAATACCTGAACTCAACACACTGACATGATTGGCAAGCTCAGAAATAATAGGTTTTAAGTGAGAAATACCTGCCAAATCTTGGAGGAAAATCTCCATTTAAGACACCAAACTAGATAGCACATGACCACTCTCCTAGCTTCTAACAAATTATGACTTCATTTTCACAACAACAAAAAGCAGGAAAGAAACAAAGAGAATTACAGAAGTGGAAGTTACTAAATATTCAGTGGTCACATGGTTCCATTTATAGCTATTGAACTATAGAACTCACAATGGTGACAAAGCCTTTGATTACTTTTGCTGTGATTTTTTTGGTAATTGAACAGGAAACTAAGACTGCCATCTCTACCTCAGGTACAAGCTCAATTCTGACACAACACTAATAATTCCTCAAAGCAGCAAAACAAACCTAGCCTTGCTATTAACTTAGGGACAATGCTCCAACAGGAACATCAGCTAACCAGGGGCTATTCTCAGATTTAGTCCAGAAAAATATTTTAAGATATGCCCTCACAGAGGATATCTCATTACTCTACAGAACTCAAAAGTCTTGTTATTACTATTCATTAAATAGTAGGAAAAGGTTCTTCATCCAGAGGGTGTTTGGGCACTGGAACAAGCTCTCCAGGGAAGCAGTCACAGGCTGAGAGTTCAAGAAGCATTTAGACAATGACATCAGGGACACGGTGGGATTCTTGGGGCCACAGAAGTTGAACTCTGATGATCCTTGTGGGCCCCTTTCAACTCAGAATATTCTGTGATCATCAACCTTCAGAAATCCTCTCATAACAATGGTTGATTTCAGATCAACAAATGGCTTATTTCAGATCAAATGCAGTTAGATTTCTGTAAAATAGCTGATGTTTTCTATAGAATTTGACTTCCAACTTTGAAACACTAAATGTATTCCATTGTCTTTCTAAAGATCTCAATCTCCTGCTCCAGTGATTAAAAGGAAAATGAGATAAGCTACTGCCTTTAAGGAAGCATCAAAAATAGGTGATAACTCCAATCCAACATGGAATTCTACTTCTAAGTTTGAAGTCTGAGCTATGTTGTCTCAGATGGGCACAACGGAGCGTGCCAAATCCTGTTGGGTTGACTCTGGAGACCAGTCAGGACAGTCAGACAATGACCATCTCTGTAATTTTCTGTTTACATATTTACAGAATGTATTTAAGTGGTGAGACTGTATGTGTCATGTCCTTAGAAATGCTAATCACAGGCATGAAATCACATACAGAAAACCCCTAAATCAGCAGGTACTCATTGCCTCCAAACCAGAAAATAAGCAGACAAGTAGAATCACAACTCACACCATCCTTTCCTTCCACTCATGCTGCTCCGTATCATCCTTGTTTCCCCAACACCTATGTAAATAGGTAGGTAAATTTTGCAACAGGCATAATAAACAGGTACGAACCACTTCAAACCAGCACAGGTAACATTAGTTTCAAAGCTGAAAGCAGCTTTTGGAGAAAGCTTGCTAAATTTCACACTCCATGTCTGTGGCAACATGGAACAAAAATCCCCCAGAAAAACAAGGTCCCAAAATAATGAGCACTTTCACACAGGTACTCAGATTTCAAGGTTTTAATGATTTCTGGAGGTTATTCTTATTTAAAAGAATGACTGAAGAAACAAAATTCTTAGTTTTATTATTTCCAGGTAAGCCCCAGCTATTTTACTATATAGATGTGCCTTAAATGAATCCCCACACTGCAAATTTCTCTGCCGAGACAGGTACAGTAGAATTTAGAACAGATGAAAGTCATTGGTGATGAGCTGAGCAATGGCTCACTCTGCAATCTTATGAATTTCCAACAGGCACAGGGGCTGGAAACTCCTTTTTCTTCCCAGGGCACCAGGTGGGAACCCTTTCAGCTTTTTACAGCAGTGCACATTTGCATTACACAATAACTAGACCCTGAAGAAAAGGTGAGATTCAGCTGTGGCAGAGACTGCACAAACAGGGTGAAAAGATACACTCTGCTGCCACAGATCTCCATAAAAATGTCCAGACAATTCCCAAGTCTTGCAATTTTATACGCACGGGAATATTTTTTACTTAGATGGGCAGCCCCCGGTTATCCTTGTGTGTGACAGAACCCAAAAATGGAAAAAATTAAGTTTGTTGTTCATCAAGTTCAGGGACTGATTTACAATGCATTAAAAGCCCTTTTCAGATTTATGTAAAGATAAAAATCAGCAAAAAGTCTCACCATAGTAACAAAGAATATTAAAATTTTCAAAACTTAGCCAGTTTATTCATGACCAGCATTAAATTGTCATTATGGTAAGAAAAATCTACATAGTGCCCTTATGGTGAAACAAGAAACCTCATCCCCTGCATTTTCAGCAGGTCAGCCAGACTTTCAGAGGGAGATCTGGGACAGTGGTCCTGCAGAACTTTGAGGTCTGTGTTGCTCCACCACACTCCACAGGAAAAGCACTCTTACACTTTTGCTTCCACCTTACAAGCTGGGAAGTTCTGATGCTAACTGGGGACAAAGGAGAGAAATTCTTCTACCCCATCATCACCAGCCATGCTGAGCAAATTACTCATTTCTCCACCTAAACTTCAGTATCCCCATCTCATAAAAAGTGGAAAATAAATATGCCTTTATCGTCCATTTGAAATACATTGAGATTTGTGGATGAAATTCAGAGCAGGGAATTACTATTATTTTCCTGCTAATTCAGAGAAAAGTATAAAACCATCACATATGTAAGATAATATTTCTTTGCTATAGCTTAGATTTCTATTTGTGTATTAATATTTCATTTACCATATTAATATTAATTATAGCTATTTCTGTTTAAACATAAAATATTTGTAATACCTACAAAAAACATTGTGATTATAACAATTTGTAGTCACTAGAGTAATTAATTTTCTGTACTAGAGATTCCCACAGCTATGGGAAGACTACTCAAATGAGGATCACACACCCTGGTGCTGGACCAGGCACTGTAGAAAAGCTTCAGAGCCCAGTGTGATGGCCCACCTGTACAGTGGTCCACAATTACCAGTTGCAGCAACAGGGGAAAAGATGAGAGACATAAAATAACGTGTTAATTAGTATTCTCAAAATATAAGGGCCATTCAAGAAAAAGCACTAAAATATTTGAGAAAATTTACGGGTTTTTCCAAAATATTTTTTAAAACTGGGCATCAAATGTTCCATGTCAAATTTTTATTCAATAAACTAACAAATAATTCTTTAAATGTTCTTTATGTTTTTGTGACTAAGTATGAGCTAGTTAAGGTAAATTATGTACTTTATAAAGTATTTTCATGTTAGTCTAGTATTCAAAGGACTCTGCTTGTTATTGTCAAATCAGGAACGAATCTTTTGCCCAGTCTTGTTTTTGCAAATAAATTTACATCATCAGTATTGTAATGAAATCAAAGCAAAGGTGAGGATGAAGACTTCCTTCTTCCATAATATTTTATTTTGGATAAAAAACCACATATTCAGATGTCTTCTTAAGTACAGATTATCTTAGTGTTTGGCTCCCTGTGCTTTGTCCTTCCAGTCAGCAATAGAAATGTTGAATTCCCTGGTCAGTTCAGGACATCTGTGTAGGTTGATCTGCTAAGAATGTGGTCAACGACTGAGCTAGCAGCTGACAGCAACATCTGAGAGCAGAAGAATGAATATCTCCAGTGATTGTCATGCAATCACCTAAATTCAGCCCAAGCATCCTCACTAAGCCAAATTCTCTCACCTCCATGGGCACTTCAGCTTGGTCAGATCTGGCCACTCAAGGTGGCTTCTGGAATGGAGATGCTCTAGGATTTGTTTGCCCATGTACTGTGTCAAATGAAGGGAAAAATAACCTTCCATCACTTACAAAGGACAGATGATCAGCATTCAGATGGGTTTGCCTGCATTCTTGCTGCAAAACGGGCAGGTCCCAGCAAGAATTAAAAGGAGGTTCTACCACACACCTCCAGCCAGAGACTAACCTAGTTTTAAACACTTCAAAGCATGTGTTAGAGGGGGGTTTGTGTGGAAAGGGAAGAAGGAAAATTAAGCTAAAAACACAGGTAAGAGTTCAGGGTTTGCCTATACGGCAATTAACCCATAATAAAAATGGAGCTTGGCATTCTTTGCAAGGTACTGCCTGAAATGTATCATTATTTCCTTCCCAACTCTGACATGCACTTCTAGGAGACAGCAGGAATTTTTGTCAAGGCCAGGTTATCCTCTTTTTTTAACTAAAGTTGCAAGCTTTCATAAAAGGCTTCCAATCTAAGAGCCTAGCTGCATATTCAGATGTACCAAGCAAGTATGAAGTAGAGTTTGTACCAGCTCAGCTGATGCCAGGGAAAATCACATCACTGCACCTAGGTCTTTATGGGCAGCAAAACCACATCACTGCAGTCAGCCCAGTACATAATTCTCAAGACTTTGATATGCAAAGACTAATTTAAAAAGCCCAAGGAGACACAGGAGAGTGATGGATTAAAGGCAGAAGATCATGTGCTGTGCACAGAACCTGTGTTCTGTTTGACCCTCAGAGGGACACGCCTTACCTAGGGGTACAGGGCCAAATCATACCAAAATAGATTCCAAACCCAGGGTTTAACTAATTTGCTATCTAGGCCAGGAAACAGTTCTGGAACACATTTAACACAGTTTAATCGCATCAAATCACAGCTGGCCCAGAACTGATTTTAACAACTGTCAACTGCTCCTTGGAACAGGCAAAGCCAAAAAGAAGATCACAGCACACAGTTTACACAGTACACAGAGACAACCCAAACATCCAGAGCAGCAGCAGCAAAGCAAGGCACATTCAAATCCCATGATCTTTATTCAGATTGGGTTACAAGGAAGTGGGAACTGGGAGGAGTTAATGTTAGTGACAACTGCAAGCCAGAACTAAAGGAGAAACATGTTGCACTGCCACAGAGACACAGCTTGAGAAACCCTAGTAACTGGTGGAGAAAGTTATTGCACTACTTACTGGATACCCGTGGCCTATTTGAGAAACAGCACTAGCAAAAATAACCTCTCATCTCAGCTGAAGAGGGAGGGACATTCAACAATTAAAAGGGGACTGAGGTGGGAAATGAGAATTGCATATTAAGAATGGTGAAGGAGGCAAAAATAACAAACGTGCAATAGTAGATGAAATTCTTTCCAAGAAAACTCAGTACAACATTTCTTTCAGCATGGGCTCATGGGTCTGTTACTGCCCTTGAGCAGTAGAATGTCAGGGAAGAGGAAAGATTGCAGGGTGCTTGGAAAACAGTCTGAACACATGGATGGGGAGTAAGCCAAAAGTGTTACAACAAATGGTCCCTACCCTTTCAACATACTTGCACATGCATATTCCTCTTTCCCATGCTCCTGGATCCCAAAGCTTTCCAGACATCAGAAATCAGCCAGACCAGAGTGAACTGAAGCTGAACCAGCAACACAAAGAGAAGGACTGATCCTAAGGACCTAATCCCTCAAAATCTGTGTGTAGCAGTGCAAGGCTAAAAGAAATTTTAAAGTTTAGATGAGCTAAGTGTAAGGCTGAAAGCAATTATTCACATTTTAAGAGTTCAAGTGTAATACATATTGGCTTTCAGTCTAAAGCTATAGCAGAAATCTCTGAGATTAATGGTAAACATCAAAATTTTCTTTTCAAATATGGACTGACAAAGCTGACATGCAATAAAAGCTTCCAATGAAACTCACAGGCACTGTTCCCCAACATTCTGATAGGAGGCTGCCCTGTAAACATGTTGCACTCAATGAGCGTAGGAGAAAACTGTTTTTATAAAATTACACCTCACTCTAAAGAAAATATTTGCATGGCTGTAGCCAGGAGTGTAATAAGGGTCATTGGAAGATCACAGGCACAGAAAACTGAAGAGCCTGCCAGCGTTAAGAGTTTTGTGACTTTTACTTTTTTTCCTCAAGATCCAATTTTTCCCCCAAACAAAACACTTCCAGCCTTTTCCATCCTAAGGACAATACTCAATATGTAAATCTCATGCTGTCACCCCATCCTGACCCCTAAAGAAAAATCAAAACTGTTTTCAGCCAGGCAATACAGCAGGCAAAACTACAACCTACTGTCCAGTTGTATTAAGAAGCCACCATCACTCTAACTCATGTTGGACTGTCCTCACCAACCCCTAAGAGAAAGAAAACCTCACCTCCAAGCTATAGGTGTGTAACTAATGCTGTAGATCTGTCCTCAGCAAGCTCTGATTAAACTGAACAAACTTCTCTGTTTAGACAAAACTTACTGCTGCTTTGGCAATTTCATGCTATGTTTACAGTGGCTACCTTGCCTTTTCTTCTGGCAAAGAAACAAAGATTTAGCAGAATATGAAAAAAAAAATATCAAGAGTAATAATGCACTGATTTCTGATTAAGTATTAGAAGTTCTTAATAGCTTCCCTTCCATAATTTAAAAAATCCTGTAATTCCAGTAATCATCAAACATTTGTTAAAAAATTCTTTTAAAAACCATGCTTGGAGTCCCCACTGTGCTGGCTAATGTCCATTGTGTTTCTAAGGGCCTTCAGAAAGTATTCCCTCCTCCATGTTCTGTACTGTAAATGAGCACTGAGGCAAGGAAAGTGTGTAAAAGTCTACTCTGCTTTTAAACACCTCTATCTTTTACTACTATATTCTGCACATTTCTTCCCCTCAGACACTTTGCACTTAACCTCTGATTTCATGTTTTTTATATTTTAATTTTTTTCACAGGAAGTACTCTCCCTCTGGAACTTCACATGAGGGGATTAGTGATTTTCTGACCCTTTGTCCACTGAATTTTTTTCAGTCTCTTCTCCACAGAGAAATCAATGTACGATCAGTAAGGCCTCAGCATGTTAAAGGACAATAAAAACAAAGAATCCTGAAACCTAACCACTACAAGTTTAGCAAAAAGTGCCACGAGCCACCTCTGTCTTTAAACTTCATTGCTGGCTGTGGTGCAGCCCGGTCCCTGGGGTTGACTCTAACCTCACCTCACTGTGCACTGAGCCATTTCAGACCACCAAGCTGACACAAAACTGTATTTTTCCTTAGTTTAGCTTTCTGCTTGAGCAGGGTCAAGTACCAGAGCCAATGGAATGACACATGGAGAAGCAGGTGGGGGACAGGACTGCACATCTCAGTCAACTTCCAGCATAAGGGGAACTTGCCAGAGAGCACCGCACACACCGAGGCTTCATCCTGCATGGTGACCATCCAGAATGAACACTTTGTGGAGAAGAGCAGGACACACTCAATATCATAGAAGACAGGACAGATGTGGGTCTCAGAAAGTATTAAATCATCTTTCTCTGTCCTGTCACAGGCAAGCCTGTCCCGAGCATGGTTAACCAGGAGAGGACATAACTGAAACCTGGCTGTCAGACCAAGGAAACTTTCCAGTTCAGATATAACTCCACTCCAGGGTTGAAGTTCAGCTCTTTCCTTTGTCTAGGTTCACAAAAGGAAATAAAAGTAAATCCTTGACGCTACACAGCATACTTGAACAGGAAAAAGGTAATGGCCATGCAGCACCACTGCCATTCAGAAGTCAAGAGTGTGGCTCATTCCTGGTAACACCGAAGATTTTTGTAATTTCTAGTATACACTTCAGCCTAACAGTATGTTGTTTACATGATTTTAATATGAGTAGGAACACAACAGAAAATGCTTCTAAGATAGGATCTTAGTGATTAGGGAAGTGTTCTCCAAAACACATGGATAATGGAGCAAGACAAGTGGTATTTACCATAGCTTCCTCACCACTTCCGGATCACAAAGAGAGACAGATAAATCCTAATTATCTTCTTACTTGACAAAATACCTATACTGTCAAAAAACTTCTATGAGGCATATTTTGCAAATGACCTTACTCCCTATGAAGTTAGATCAGAACTGTATCTGTGCAGAAGTGACAGAGACAAGAGACAACAGCAGCAGTACATCCAGTCTGTCTTTGCTAGAAAGAGAATTACACCTGAAAACCAAGTACCTGGAAACCACCTAATGTTCTGTTGAGTATGCAAGGGTTGTGTCAAAGTGGAACTCACTACTGCAGAGTCAGCTACCTAAAACATCTTTAAAACAAATCTATGAAATTGCTGCCATATCTATTGTTCTCTACAAAACATCCTCATTACAGGAAATCCACTACTAGGATACATCTGAAGATGTAATTATTAGTGTAATATTTGCTTCTCTTCTAATGAATCTCACCAAGCATAAAACCTGAGACTGTCTTACTACTCATTAAAAACATGTTATTCTGGAGACAAAAACTGGTGAATAGAGCTAGAGATGAAAACTGCACAACTGGAAATGTTATTTAGCTGGAAGTAAACATTTAAAATTCTTCAGTTTAGCTTACACTGGAATTTAACAGCAGGGCATAGACAACTTTTTCAAATAGTCTAACTTGAGGCGTAAGCCACCTTATCTGTACATAATTTTAATGCCAACATCTGGTCCCATACAGGCAACACTTAATTCAGTCTAGTTAAAAAGAAAAATAACATCCAACTATCCATAGAGTTTTTACTTCAGCAGGATTAAAATTAAGCTGTTCTACCAGAATCACCTTCTTTTCAGTGAAATATTGTTAACTGAGGAACAAAATATTCTCTCAAGTTCAAAGGACAAATTGAGGTTCAAGTTTATCAATGTATTTCAGTCTACAGATAAAAGGAAGAGGAGTCCTAAAAATGGCAAACATACCAGTCAGAACTAGGCCAATGTTGTGGAGAATCTAATATGAAGGCTCAAACCAATCGTTGATTAGGTTTGCCCTTGGACATAAGTAGCAAAAACTATGACACACTATGTGGAGGCACAAAGACAAGGAAAATGTAGGCTCAAAGTAGGCTCAAGAAAAGCATACCAAAAACTGTATTTATTGCAACAGAAGATGTTATTCTGTAATCCTGAAATATGAAAACAAACCTTCCCTAGTGTCCAAATGTATCCATTTTCCACGGTTTTCACTATTATGTGCTATCTACTAGAGCTGTTTTTCAGACTGTGAAGATCTGAACTATACTGTCCAATTTTATATATAAATATATATATTTGGGGTGGTATTTTTGAAACGTTTCATCTGAAACATTCCAAGCTGATAATCTTTATCCAAATACATAAAACACGAGCCATGTCAAACGCACTATAAATAGCATTAATAGTAAGGAATCAATAACATCCAAACCTTTAAGTATTATCTTATTAATCCGCCTTTGGTGTGCATGGGCACACTGCTGTAAGGGCTCTCAAAATGCAATAGTCAAAGGTGAAGGACACAATTTGTTCAACTAGTTAATGCAACTGCTATTTAACCAACAGAGCCACTAAAATGCCACCTAATGAAATACTCTGTACCATGATAAGCAGCAGAGACAAGCACGATAAACATGAAACGTTTTCCTAAGAAAATATATTAAAAGTCCTCAGGGCTGTTACCAATATTTTCTTCCAAAGGCATGTAAAGATCTACATTTGACAACAACCATTTTAATCTCTGGTTCTCTTCCCCCCCCCCCCCCCCATTTCTTGTACCGCGCCCAACACAATGGTACAACTGCATCTCCCAGGTATCGCCTTGATATTTATTTCTGCTTTCACAGTGACAAAGGTGAACTCTGATGCTCCAAAGATGCTTGCAGCAAAGCGGGGTGAGAGATATTTCTAACGACATACCCACACGCGGGTTATAGAAATCCAGCCTCCATGAGATGTTTTAATCTGACAAATTAAAATGGTTGGGAAACGCTATTTGGGTAACGGAATCGGCCGCCACATGCATTGCTGTGGGGGGAGCAATAAAAGGTCTTTAAAATAGGTCACTTTCAGCCAAACCCCACACCAGCACCGAACAAAATGGTATATACACTGAAAACTCACCGCTTGGGGAGGAGCGAGGGGCAGGGAGGAAAAAAAAATATTAAAGGGTAAAAAAAATAAAAGGGCATAAATCCGCGCGGGTCTCCGAGGGACCCATGACCCCCTCTGGGGATCGGGGCTCGGCCGGCGGAGCCCCCGGGGGAGCCGCAGACAAAAAGGGCCGCGGCGCTGGGCACGCCTGGCCGCGGGGCCGGCCCCGGCCCAAGCCCTGGGCCTCCGGCGGCCCCTGACAGCGGGGA